>NW_014333139.1:52929-55724 GCF_000341935.2 Cephus cinctus | reverse complement strand
ACGACGACGACGACGACGACGACGGAACTGAAATAAAATCATCTCGCTCGCCATTTCAATACGCCCTGATCTCGTACACTAATCGTATTGAACTTGGTGGCAATCGCTTCAGAACCTTCAATTCCTATAGTGAATGTATCAATAACTTTTCCTCATATATAGCGGTTCATAAGATATTTTGTTCCAAACACAGGTATAAGGAGTTGACTCGAGTAAAGAGTCTCGGCGCGCTGCGCCCTGTACAGCCGGTTGCCTGTACTTGGCGCGAGACTCGACCGAGTCTCTTGATAGAGGGATGTTTAAATTCTAGGCCTCTGACACCAATGTCTGATAATCCGGAGGACGTTGACGTCCTGACTCCTGGACATTTCATTATGGAAGGACCTCCATTAGTACAACCGGAACCAACCTTACTACACTTATCACCAGGAAGATTGGCTCGATGGCAGCTGGTACAGCGCTTGGTTCAAGGATTTTGGAGAAGATGGTCATCAGAATATCTAAGTGGCTTACAACAAAGGCAAAAGTGGCGCACGAAGCAGGAGAACATGAAACTAAATGATTTAGTTTTGATCAAGGAGCCAAATTTACCACCAGCACGATGGAGGCTCGCGAGGATCATCAATCTGCATCCTGGAGCAGACAGTTTGGTGCGAGTGCTCACATTGCAAACAGCAACGTCGGTAATTCAGAAACCGATAGTGCAAGTTTGTCCGTTGTTAGCAGAATAGAATTAATCTTGTAAGTTGCGTTACCGCGCAACGGGCCCCGGAATGTTTAGAACCATGCTTGAGGTCCACAGCACCTCTGGTGGACAAACCAGGCGGCTTGTTTTTCCCCAGACGAGAAGCATCTAGGGAACTTAGTTTTATATAGTTTTAAGGAATGACCGCGCAACGGGCCCCGGAAGTGCAAGTTTGTCCGTTGTTAGCAGAATAGAATTAATCTTGTAAGTTGCGTTACCGCGCAACGGGCCCCGGAATGTTTAGAACCATGCTTGAGGTCCACAGCACCTCTGGTGGACAAACCAGGCGGCTTGTTTTTCCCCAGACGAGAAGCATCTAGGGAACTTAGTTTTATATAGTTTTAAGGAATGAGTGAGTTTGAACACGAGGCAGTTAATTCTTCTTTGTCCGTGATACGCAATTATTAATAATAAAAGAAACTTTGATCGTGAAGACTTGGTGTTCCAATAAACCGATTGTCACCTATCTGCACCCTGGATTGCCGTGAATAAACAGGATGTCTCGAGCTTCCTTGAGGAAAACTTCTGCACTGTGATTGGCTGTTTCGTTTGATATGTCTAGCGCCACAAGCGGCCCAAGTTAGTAACTAGCCCAAGCAGCAAAGATGTAGCTTGGCTTGGCTTGGTTTGGTTTGGTTCGGCATCAGTGCAAAGTTTGGAGTGTATCACGGTCGACATTGTAACTTAAAAAAAAACAGTTGGAACTACGTAAAAATTCGTACACCAGCTTCCATACCTATTGAACTATAAGTATAATTACTGTATATAATGGACAACGAATTTTTAAATAATTCTGATAATGATTTTGACGATGAATTTGAGGAACGAGTAGATAGTTTCCGATGGCAGCTAGCCAAAAAGTACATTCGGGACATTGAAAATCCTATCGAATTGTGCGAAGATGTTCCTTTTCAAAAAAGATACAGATTTAGCAAAGGAGCCGTGGTCGAAATTTTATTGCCGTTGTAAATGCGCAATTAAAAAAACTAAATAATCGTGGATTGCCAGTTTCTCCATTGATACAGCTCCTAATAACTGCGTTTTTATGCAACAAGCAGTTTTCAGGTTTGTATATGATTTTCTTGCTACATGTTACATGACATTGCATTATCAATTTTTAATTTATTTGTGTTTTGTGTTCATCGTAGATTGTTAATGGGGATTTATGAGGATACAGTCAAGCATCTGTATCGCGAATCGTGGCTCGAGTCTCAAGAATTTTGGCATTGCACTCAAATGAACATATAAATTTTTCTACTGAACATGTACGTTCCAATTACAAAAACAAATTTTATGCAATGGCAAACTTCCCATCTGTAATTGGATGTATCGATTGCACCCATATACGAATTGGAAACCGTGGTGGAAGTAATGGAGAAGTATTTCGAAATCGAAAAGGGTGGTTTTCGCTAAATGTACAGGTAAATTTTTTAATGCTGTATTTTTGTTACATATGTATTTAGTTTATTGAATGACTTCATGAAAGCTGAATAATTAATTATTCTTATAGGTTGTGTTCAGTCCCAACCGAGAAATTCTTGACATAGTTGTTCGACACCCTGGTTCAACTCACGATGCAGTGATATTTGATCGCAGTGGCCTGCGCTGTCGATTGGAGCTAGGACAACTTGATGGAATTCTGCTCGGTAATAGTGGGTATGTTACGTCCGACGCAACGCAACCCCATTGCCCCCCCCCCCTTCAGAACCCCACTAGCAACGGTCAGAGACCACGATAGTGTAACCGATCCTCAGCGAACATGCGTTAATTATTGTAAATCGTAGTTTACCTATATATATATTAATTAAGGGATATCATCATATTATATTATACTGTACACGACATCTCATACTTTCACACATTTTCAGAAATCACACCAACATTATGACATTGCAGGTGGATGAGTAGAGAGAGAGAGAGAGAGATCACTGCAATCAAAGAATAAGAACGGCACGGGCAGCAATGCTGAATAGGATACTCGGAATTGAGGTGCCTAAAGAGCATTTTCACCATAGCACCGCGAATACCGCGCACAGCAGAACTCCTACCC
>NW_014333139.1:48918-49147 GCF_000341935.2 Cephus cinctus | reverse complement strand
GACGTTAGACGTTTTGTTTTATTGGAGTCGAATTGTTGAGTACGCGAGTGCACAAAGTGCCGGTGGGCTGTCGATTGAGTTTTCTGGGATTACGCGAACAGGGAACAACACGGTAAGCGAGGATATCTAACTCTTGTGAGCGACGTAACTTCGTGCAAATCTTGGTACCGGATTTTGTGTGTTTTCGTAAGTTTTGACCGCGCGTGTAACGGACACGCGGAGGGAAGAT
>NW_014333139.1:48478-48747 GCF_000341935.2 Cephus cinctus | reverse complement strand
GAACGCGTACAGGTCCTTGACGGTCGGTTGTCGTATTTTGGTAAACGCGGATTAGCCGTGTTACGACTTTGACTTGAATTCGTACGGTACGCGAAGTACCGGTTACTATTGTTTGATTGTATTTCGTTTTGTCTTTTCTATCTATATTAATTACTATTTTTTTTTGTAATTTATCAATTCGGTATTGTCCGAAATCGTCGCGCTTCGCGCCGCCGATTTTCTTTAATAAACCGAACCATTTTCTTGAGATCGAAGTGTCCGAATAATTT
>NW_014333139.1:721-46017 GCF_000341935.2 Cephus cinctus | reverse complement strand
CTTATTTTTCACATTTCTTTTATTCTTCATTGAAACGGTAATTGAGAGGTTTAAGAGACAAAACAATAAGAAGAAATAGTAAAAAAATTAACGTGAAAAAAATCATTGAATTAAATAACCAATAAATAAATAAATGAACAAATGCAAAAACAATGCAAAATTAAACAATAGAAAAAAATTATTTTAATTAATAATTTTAAAAAACTTCTAGTATGCTCCATTGTCAGGGCGGCGGAACGTACGGTCCTGAGCGGTTGCCCCGCTACACGTCTCTCCGCACTAAGAGCGGCCCACTACCCCATCACGGGCGCCAAGCGATTGCCCCCCGAGTACCTCGAGCGAAACTCGCAAAATTCAGACGTTTTTTCAAATGAAAAATGTAACCCCTTAGCAAACTCATTTTTGGATGTTTAAAAGTGCGTTTTAATCATAATTTTGTGAGAACAATAATTTTTTGAGGATCTGCAGTATTGGTGAAAATGATATCACGCAGAAACAGGACCAGATTGACCGGCTCGTTCGGAAGTTATGGCCAATTAAGTGTTTTCACTTCAAGGGGGGTGTAACTCCCCCTAGAGTGATGCTACATGGGGTGGATGGAGGTGTTTTTTGACTGCCAGATGATGCTCTTTCTCGTGCCATAATTAGAAATATGAATTTCCTTCCGGAACTACAAGTTCTCGCACTTTTCACAAAGTCCCAAAATTCACTATTTCACTCCACCCCTGCCGTTCGGCCATTTTGTATTCGATCAGGATAAAACCTTTACCATTCGAACGGGAAGGAAATTTTCTAAAAAATATATCTTTGGTTTTTTTAAGTCGGTCATAGTTTCGTAGAGATACACAAAAATTAAAGTGTTC
Source organism: Cephus cinctus (assembly GCF_000341935.2). Taxonomy (NCBI): domain Eukaryota; kingdom Metazoa; phylum Arthropoda; class Insecta; order Hymenoptera; family Cephidae; genus Cephus; species Cephus cinctus. Next base: position 45,154 of record NW_014333139.1, on the reverse strand, counting down.
CACTTCAATTGCGCATTACTGTATATAAAGGTGTAGGAATGTGAGTTATTTACCGGTGGATGAGCAGAGGAAGAGAGAGAGACGGCGCTCGGTTCTCGACGATAGTGGAGGTAGATTTGGTTGAATGGGAAATTCTTGGTCCAGCCCTAAGGTGGACACTCACCTAGATGAATGCTTATTGAAATGCCAAGAATTGAGTTCTTTTCGCGTGGACGTTCGGCACTGGAGTGATACACTTTTCGCTTGGGTCCTAAGGCAAGCTAGATCAAAATAGGCCCTAAGGTATTTGATCGGCACAACACTTAACTGGCGCGAACAATCGGCTCAAGACTCAAAAAGGGATACTGCTCTACCGGAGGATTGATTAGTAACTGAGGATGATTTGTATTAGAGTTCGTAAGAAAGGTTTTGAGTTTGGAGGGGATTGAATGCAACGTTAGGAAATATCTTGGAATTTGGATACGTATTGCGGCATCATCGGGGCAATTGAACCCTGTCGTTCGATCGATCTCTCATTGCAGGCCTTCGATCGCGGATTCTTCGTTGGATTAGTGCATTGTCAGGATTATCTTGGTGGTGAGGTGGGTGCGAAGGTGACGGGTAGGAGTTCTGCTGTGCGCGGTATTCGCGGTGCTATGGTGAAAATGCTCTTTAGGCACCTCAATTCTGAGTATCCTGTTCAGCGTTGCTGCCCGTGCCGTTCTTATTCTTTGATTGCAGTGATCTCTCTCTCTCTCTCTCTACTCATCCACCTGCAATGTCACAATGTTGGTGTGATTTCTGAAAATGTGTGAAAGTATGAGATGTCGTGTACAGTATAATATAATATGATGATATCCCTTACTTAATATATATATAGGTAAACTACGATTTACAATAATTAACGCATGTTCGCTGAGGATCGGTTACACTATCGTGGTCTCTGCCCGTTGCTAGTGGCGATCTGAAGGGGGGGGGGGCAATGGTGTTGCGTTGCGTCGGACGTAACAGTAGTATCTTATTCTATTGCGTATAGGTAAATAGGGACCACGACGATACTTGTAGTACTGACAGTGAATTTTGGAACATATCCTCAGTATTTATGAATATCATGGTATGTTTCTTTACCGGCATTGAATAGGATAAGATTTAACCCGATATGTATGTATGCATACAACTATGCATATAGCTTAGTTTCCACCGTGCGGAGTTTAAACAGAGTCAAACAGCCCTATTGGTTAATTCCATTCAACCCTTATACGTGATTGGTTAACTCTGTTTAAACTCTGCACGGTGGAAACTAACGCTATGTTTAGACGACGGTCTTAAACCAATTAGTTAATACTGCCTAAATACCACCAAACGACCACCAATCGATTGGTAAAAAGAAAAATGTCAAAAGTCAAAGTGGGAGGGCTAACTTAATGCTAAAAATTTGTTATGGATTCTGAAAGTAAACCGAAAACCACCAAACGTTTTGAATAGACTACCAAATACCACCAAACGACAATTAATCGATTGGTAAAAATAAAAATGTCGAAAGTCAAAGTGTTGGAGCTAACTTTGCGGAGCTGGCTATTGGCCCGTATTCATAGTCCGGTCTCAAGGTGACGCTTAAGGCGGGCTTGATGAAGACTGTCTTATTTGATTAAGATTGTCTTAAGATACTATGAATTCATAGTTGAAAAATAAGACAGTCTTTTCGAAGAAGTTGCTTGAAAGGGACACCTTATTTTATTCAAGATCGCCTTGACGAAGGCAAAGCTTTGGAAGCTTTTGGAATATTTCTGCCAGAGCGACCAACAGGACACTGAGATTTTCATACGATGGAGTGAAAATCTTGTAGGGGCCTACCCATCTAATATCTATGTCAATAATGGTCTTTATTTTCGTGCCTTCATTTGATTCTCCGTTTATTTCGGTACCTATATCAGATTTTTAGTTTTGTGAAATTAAAAAAAAATGTCGCAAAACAGAAGTAAAGCACCAAAATAGATCAAGCATAAACATTACACAAGTACTGAAAAGAAAATATTTTTGGAAATACTAAAGAAATATAAGGATGTTATAGAAATTAAGAAAAGTGATTTAACAACGTTAGAAGACAAAAAGATGGCATGGGCAGAAATTGAAAAAGAATTCAACCTTTCATCTTTAGTCATGCAAGAAGTAATTATTAATTTAATTAATAACATTACATTGATGTATTCGTGCATATCCCTTGACAGGTACTAAACTTATGTTTTGAATATAATCAATTATTCAATAGAGAACTGTGCAACAGCTCAAAAAACTTTGAACTAACTTAAAGCAAACACAGAGAGATGCACTAACAAAGGAGATACAATCTCGGTTTGTTACTGGAGGAGGTCCTGCAATTCTACTGGCCATGATTGATCCTGATGTTGCTATCATAGCTCCTAATTTGATGAAAAATGCCCCAATTTTATTTTCGTTTAATATGCCAGAAGAGGTTGTTCATGGTAACAGCATTATTATGGATATTCTAAATAAATAGTTGCAAAACATTTATTGTATATCAATTCTCTTATTGACCATGCTTATGTTTTTCTTAGACCGACGTCAACAGATTCTAAATAACGAGAATATTGATATAATTGTGCAAGACTCACAATTTGAAATTGATGAATTGATCACTGATGAACTCCTTGATGCCACAATACCATCAGAAGCTACAGTCGTAAACACAGATTCTGAAGGCATGTCACATGCTGGTAGCAGCAACATAAGCACAATTCATTCAAAAGGTATTAAACCAGAGGAATTTTATGATACACATACATATATCTGTGATAAAATACTACCACCGATCTTGAATATTGCGTCTTAGCACGCAATTTTAGTCAGATATTGTACTTTGAAGTGATTGAAAAAATTCAATTTTGCTACTGCACTTTATTAATTTTAGGGTATATTTAATGTGTTTCTTTATTACCCACAAATATTGTCTGCATTCTATTACGTTATACTAACTTTTTTGTATTTCATTTTCTTCGTACAACATCAAAGATAAAAAAGGGTACAAAGGACAAAGCCTACAACCGGACATACAACCTGCAGGAACTTCAGTTTGCACATATAAGACGTATTACGAAGCAGGAAGAGGGTTTGGCTGTATTGTATAAGCAAAACCAGAAGGTATTGCATAATTTAGCATACGAACATGCTAAAACGAAATATGGGTTAGATATACGTGCCGCCACAGCTACGGCACAATTAGCAGAATTATTGTTAAAAAAAGAGATGGAAAAATTATGATGTCCTTTTATTTACAGTATTTATATATTACACAATAAACTGATATATAAACAAACAGGAGTTTCTATTTCAAATCCTGGTATTGATTACAATTTACAATTTGAGAGATTTTATTTAAAGTCACAACCTTTATGATACTTATGCTCAATGAAACAAACGTTCAATCATGGTGTTACGAGCAGCAAAACCATCCATAGGTTGCCAATGAAGTTGATTATTGGGTTCTTCCTCTTCCACAAAAGATTCATCATCTTCTGGTAATATGTCGCTAAATATCAATGACATGTTATGCAACACAGCACAGGCCACAACAATTGTTGTTGAACAGAGGAGTTCAGTTGTTAGTCCTCGTGCTAAGCAAGGAAATCGCCGTTTCGAAACACTATAAGTCCTTTCTACAATACGTCTTGTTCTACCATGTATATTATTGTAGCTGTACACATAAAATAATATTAAAAGTATTATGTAAAATATAGAAATTGAAGACTAATAAAATCCTTACCACATCTGTTCATCGGTTATAGGATTTGCAATCGGTGTTAATAAAAAAGGTAGACATGGATATCCAGCATCCCCTACCAATATACCATTGAGCTCAGCATTAGCATATTTCATACAGATTCTTGAATTTTCGAAGATTCTACTATCATGCTCGCTACCAGGCCACTCTGGTACAATATCTAAAAACTCCATTCGAGGCCCAACAATAGTCTACACAAAAATGTCAGTATTAAGAACTGTAGCATCAATAACTACCTTATCTGTTTAATTTTTATAGTAAAATAATGTGTATGCAATAGTCCTTCACTTACATACTTTAATCAAAAAAATATTTTATTCGATAACTTTTAGGATATAATAGAATGAGGTAACGTACTTGTACATTTAGAGAGGAATATCCCTTTCTATTCCCCTATATTTCATTAATGTCTTGAAAACGTGAATCTACTAGACGTATGTGGGTACAGTCATGTGTTCCATCGATACCAGGAAGCCCAATAGCTCCATTGCCCTGTTCTAGTTTTTTAAATAGCCACTGATTTTCATTTCGTGATTCTTGAATATTTGGCATTTTTATATACTGATTTAACAAGCTAGCAAGCAATGCACTAACTCGAAAAACAATTCTTGATATAGTCGGTTGTGATACTGTGACTGTATCATTAATTGTAAGTAGAAGCTAACAAACAAAGTATAGGTTACAAAAATATATCAGAAACTATTCAGTCTTATAATTACTTTATCTATCAATAAATATTTTTAAGTAACTTACCTGGAAACTTGCAGTTGCATAAAATCTTAAACAAATTAATAATTGCATGACAGGTGGAATCGGTAAACCGCGGTTGTTAGTCTTTGCAAGGCCTTCTTCAATTTTAGGTAATATACCATACATTATATTTTCTTTATTAAACCTAAAGAGCCTTTTAAATTCTTCGTCATTGTAAAATTCAAAAGGATTATTTCCATCACGAATATATCGTTTTGAAGCACGCACTACAACCGTTTCCATTACTTCATCATTTTCAGAATCCTTCCTTCCTTCCTTTCCTTATGGCTGTATCCCCAATGGGGTACATGTGCCAGTATTTTCAGAATCGCTTAAATCATCTCCGATATCTTCACAGACCACTTATTGGAGACACGGCACCCGCGTGCTTTAGACTGTTAGCACGAGCAGCATCGCCATCTGATCGGTAGGTTGTATAAGCGTTGTATAAGTAACGCGATTTATATAGGTATACCCCAGTATACAGGGTGTCCCAAAATTACCTGCCCAACGGGGTATGGTGGTGTTTGGGAGGCACCACTTTTGTCCGGAAGGTCATAGTTTTTAAATGGGAGCAGGTCAAAGTTGACCAATCAGAGGAAGGCGTCAAGAGAAACGTAGGCACCTACGAACTCTGAGTTTTCTTCCCTCGCTTTTGTTTCTCGGTGGCTTCGGGCAGGATGACGTCAGCCGAAGATATGCCTACTGGAAACAAGAAACAAGAAACAAAAGCGAGGGAAGAAAACTCAGAGTTCGTAGGTGCCTACGTTTCTCGTGACGCCTCACTACGATCGGTTAACTTTGACCTGCTCCCATTTAAAAACTATGACCTTCCGGACAAAAGGAAAGTCATTTTCGTGATCAGTGGTGCCTCCCGAACACCGCCATACCCCATTGGTCAGGTAATTTTGGGACACCCTGTATAGTAATATAGCGGTGTACGATCACTCGAGATTACGAATCACAGTATTTGCGGACTAGATATCTATTATCGAAAACTGTACTAAGGTTTAAATTTAAACTACACTTGATCAGTGTACCTTGTCAAGTTATATAAACATCATATACTAGAAATTCTACACGCAGCTAAGCTAAAATATACGTACGATTAATTTTCAGTAGTTAAGGATTGAAAATATACACTTCTTTTAACAGATGCTATATCGATTGTAGACACATTTGAGGGACATCAGAAAAGAAAGAATAATGGCCGTTTTCTTCGACGCGTTTCAATGCACAAATCGGTTTAGCTGTGGTGTTAGCCAATCGGCAGACACTTGTATTTTAAAGATAAACGCACTTTATACATTGAACCGCACTGAAGAAAATGGGCCTAAGGCTTCGTCTACAACAGAACATGGTTCGTAGACATTTGTCGTACGTCTCTGTACTAGAAGCCAATCAGAATTGTTGATCCCTTACTTAATATATATATAGGTAAACTACGATTTACAATAATTAACGCATGTTCGCTGAGGATCGGTTACACTATCGTGGTCTCTGCCCGTTGCTAGTGGCGATCTGAAGGGGGGGGGGGCAATGGTGTTGCGTTGCGTCGGACGTAACAGTAGTATCTTATTCTATTGCGTATAGGTAAATAGGGACCACGACGATACTTGTAGTACTGACAGTGAATTTTGGAACATATCCTCAGTATTTATGAATATCATGGTATGTTTCTTTACCGGCATTGAATAGGATAAGATTTAACCCGATATGTATGTATGCATACAACTATGCATATAGCTTAGTTTCCACCGTGCGGAGTTTAAACAGAGTCAAACAGCCCTATTGGTTAATTCCATTCAACCCTTATACGTGATTGGTTAACTCTGTTTAAACTCTGCACGGTGGAAACTAACGCTATGTTTAGACGACGGTCTTAAACCAATTAGTTAATACTGCCTAAATACCACCAAACGACCACCAATCGATTGGTAAAAAGAAAAATGTCGAAAGTTAAAGTGGTGGGGCTAACTTTGGCGAGCTCCTATAGCCCATTGGAGTTTCACTCCCCTGGTTAGAGTTCAGTGATCGAGACACAACATACTCTGAGCTCTCTCGGCTCATTCTCGAACACATGTATAATGGTTCGGAGCACGTAAAAACGCTTGCACGAACAGACCTCTCGGTTTTGTCGACGACTGAATCGATAGATTCGATAGTATCGACAGTTTTTTTGGCAGCTTGAAGCAACGTATAGTAAAATGGCATTCGATGATAGATTAAAATGTTATTAGTCATCCGATAGTGTTTAGGAGTAAATAGCAACTGGATGGATAAGGAAAATCAAGACGTAATTCTGTGACTGTGTACGGAGAGTGCACTGTTTTTACGTTTTTTTCCAAATTCTTTTGAAAATGGGACTTTTTTCCAATTCTTCTCCATTTGATGCTGATGTTGGTAAGTGAGACTACCCCTCCCAAGTCCTTATTCGTTTATGAGAATGTGCTTTTCGTTTGTAATTTCTCTTTCACTGTTGAAAAACTGTACATAATTTTTTTATAGAATAATTATTTTGTATTATTTAATAAGACTGATTAACAAAACATTGATCGTTAAATCTTTAACCATTTCATATTTACTTCATTCCCATTAGTGTTAAAATTTGAACCAATATTTTCATTATCATATAATATTTATTGTGCATATAGTTTTCTAGTTTTTTCCTTTTTAAAAATTTAGACTGCAATTCCTTTCTTGATTACCAAATATAATTATTATAAAAGATAGAAATTTCTTTTAAAAATATACATTCACAGAAAAGCATATAATATTTTAAGTTCTATTTGATTAGAGTTCAACCAAGTTGATTATAAATTATATTTTATTATTTGAAAAAAACATGTACCAATATACAGGGTGTAGGGTTTATCCTGGCCACCTGGAATATCTCAGAAACTAAAGTCCGGAGAAAAAAATGTTTCAAATAAAAAGTTTAAGGTAAGGAGGAGCTGATACAACAGTCATATCCATTTAAAATGTTTATCATGTTTTTAAGGTCATTCCAAGGTCAACTTTGGTTTTCTAAATGGGAACATGTATTTTTCATTACAGGTTCTTAATCTACGACTTAAAACAAATAACTTTTATTTGAAACGTTTTTTTCTCCATCGATTATTTTGTACAAAATAATGACATCGTTAGGGAAAAATAGAAACACACCTCAAGTACAAGAAATTCAATTTAATAAGTGTTCAAAGTGGCAAGAATGACATCTATGGTGGATTTATTAGTACGAATAAAACAAATATTAACAGTAACAATAAACATTATTTCGCTGTTTCGCGAAATGTTCTGTTTATTGTATTTGCTGTGTTTGCTAGATCGCCAGATCTAACCCCTCTGGATTTTTTCTTAAGGGGTTACCTTAATGAAAAATTTTACCAAGAGGTACCAACGACCTAAAAGAGGTATAACGTTCCGGCGGACATTCTTTTGCGATGCAATAACTCATTCATCATTCGTCTTGAGAAATGTATTCAGGAACAAGGCCAACATTTTGAACACTTATTAAATTGATTTTCTTGTACTTGAGGTGTGTTTCTATTTTTCCCTAATGAAGTCGTTATTTTGTACAAAATAATCGTCGGAGAAGACAACGTTTCAAATAAAAGTTACTTGTTTTAAGTCGTAGATTAAGAACCTGTAATGAAAGATACATGTTCCTATTTAAAAAACCAAAATTGACCTTGGAATGACCTTGGAAATATGAGAAAAATTTAAAATGGATATGACTGTTGGATCAGCCCCTCCTTACCTTAAACTTTTTATTTGAAATATTTTTTTCTCTGGACTTCAGTTTCTGAGATTTTCCAGGTGGCCAGGATAAACGCCACACCCTGTATACATTGCAAGCTATATATTGGAGATACTAAGATACGAATCTGTTTAAATTATAACTTTCAGAGACTCTAAATTATATTAATTAGATAAAATATTTGCATTTATTAGATATCATTTGTTATTTACCTTTTAAAGTCAGGTAAATTCCAGCATATGATTCCTTCTTGAAGAGCTTGATGTAAAAAAATTAAATAATCCACAGCTAACTTCAAGAAGGAATTGTATTCTGCAGTTCAATCTAAAGTGATTTCATTAATAATTTTTCCATGTAGAAAAGGCAACTAATGAAAAAAATACATCTGAAGAATGGGGAGTAATTATGGACATTTGTGACAAAGTTGGAAACTCTACGCAAAATGCTAAGGACTGTTTAAGATCAATTGTGAAGAGACTAAATGCGCAAGACCCTCATATTGTGATACAAGCTGTGACTGTTAGTATTTCAAATTAATAATATTGAAATTGTATTCTTTAGGGCTAGGCAAATAAAATGCACAAACTGAAGTTAGCTTGTTTATTTCATTTTTTTAAAGTCAATTTCAGTTAGTGTTTTTTGTTGAACAGCCTCTTATATTTATAATATGAAATGAAAGCCATATATGAAAAATGTTTTAATCATTTGTTAAATTTCACAGTTATTAGATGCTTGCTCCAGTAATTGTGGAAAGACATTTCATTTGGAAATTGCATCACGAGATTTTGAAGGAGAGCTTCGAAAATTGATTAATCGTTCTCAACCTAAAATTTCAGAAAAATTAAGAGCACTTTTAAAAAAATGGGCCGAAAACGATTTTAAGACAGACCCCCAATTAAATTTAATTCCTAGTTTATACAGTAAACTGAAAAGTGAAGGTGTGGACTTCTCATCCCTAATAGAGATGGTAAGTCGCTTTTACTTTTGATTATCATACAGGGTTTCCATTTTAATCTTTCCAGTCAGTTGTCTCAGAAATTATTGATAATTCATAAAGATATTTCAGATGAAATGAGAAAAAGTTTGAGAGGTCATACTTTAGGAATTTTATTTTTTTTCTAGGTGGCTATGCCAAAAATGTATGAATATACTTCATATCATTTCTTCTAAGATCCTAGGTTCAATTTCGGAAATCGCAACTGTTTTTTAAATAGCCTCGTGAGAAATAGTTAAATTTATCCCGCTCTTTTGGAAGATATCGATATTGTAATTAGATCACGTATGTGGTTACAACGTAATGGTGCTCCTGGTTATGATGTAAACCGAATACGTGATACGCTATAGGCTATGTATTTGGGACGTTAGATCGCACGACGCAGGCCGATGGGGTCGACAGCACGAACATCAGATCTAATTCTATTAGACTTTATTGGCTGTCATAAGATTTGACCAATTATCCTATCAAGGTTCAAAGGTTATTCAGAGAGTGAATTAAAATGTGCATAACGACCCACAGTCGCACATTCGAGCATTTGTGCTGATTTTTAAATATTTTTCAGCCTATTTATGTTCGTAACCTTACATAACTTTGAGTAATTACGGTTTTTGTATTCAAGATTTGAGATTGACTACAATCGTAGATATTTAAGAATGGGTACTTCCATTTAAAAAGGTGGTAGTCGTCATCATATCTTCTTCACGTCTTCAACTAGAAAAAAAAAAACATCAAAATAGCCAAAATACATCTTCCTCAAAAATTCCATTTTCATCTGAAATATTTTTGTGTATCACCTATAACTTCGGTAATAATTGACTGGAAAGATTAAGATTGGACACCTTATATAGTGATTTTAACATGGGAATTCATGCATCGGTACGTAGGGGGTGGTTTACCCCCTTAAACGTGACTTCCCGCAAAAAAGCAAAAACATGTAAACTGTAATTTTACTTCCTCTCTCAAATGGTACGCGTTTCATTAAGCTCCAATTGTACATTTTTTAAATAGGGTAAAAAACAAGAATGATCAAGGGGTGGTTCACCCCCTCAAGAGACAATTTTTTTTTAATGTCAAGGTGCACTTTACATTACTCGCGATGAGAATCATTTTAGTTTTTACTTCATTGAAACCGGTCGATCCATTGTAGGTGAAACTGCATTACCACCTCTCGACATGCCGAATTTTAGGGGTTGAATTCACCCCCTAAAACCGTTTTGCCGCCGATAAAAAAAACACGTATCTCTTAGATTTTCATGCGCTACAACATAGTTGAATTTCATTAAAATCGGAGGGGGGCACTAAAGTAATGTTCCGTGTAAGTTTACACACATGGGTTTTAGAAAGGATTAAACAATTACATTGGGCTATTCTTTTCAAATCTTACGCGTGATTGGCTAATTCTTCTTATAATTCGTACGTGTAAAATTACTCATAGACAATAGGAATTTGATTTTGAAATTTATATTCTAATAATACTCTATTATATAATACTTTACAGCCAAAGCAAGTAGCTGCGATAAGCAGAGATCCTAACGTTGTTACAAATTCCCAAGAAGAGGAAGATATTGCTAAAGGTATTATAATTGTGATTTTTATTTGAGTTTAAAACTAAGATTTAATATTATGTTGAATAACATTTTTATTTACAAATTAAATCCATCTATTAGCAATTGAATTATCTCTGAAAGAAAACAAGCAACAATATCATCAATCAACGACGTCGCATAGCTCCCCAACCGCAAAGAAAAGTACCAGCTTATATCCAAATGTAAGCTTACCTTTGGATGCTTCAAATAATCCGGAGGGTAGGAAAGTCCGAGCTCTTTATGATTTTGAGGCTGCTGAGGACAATGAATTGACTTTTTTAGCTGGAGAGATAAGTAAGTAATTATTTTTGAAAGTAGTTAAAGTGAGAGGGAGTCGGGAGGGTGGGTGGTGGGACTGAAGGATTAAATTTAAAATGAATTGAAAACTAAGCATAAAAGTATTAATTTTTTGACTTGTGAATAGCCGAATCGAATTTCCAAGACATCGCGATTGCTGATTTCAAAGTTATAGAGTACTCATCGATTCTGGAGACTGTAAAAAATACGTAAATAGGAAAATAGATTAGGAGAGAAACGCAAAGACACGTATCCCTTTTCTTCGTCCCAAGAATCGGTATACCAAACTGCAGCCCTTTGCGACTTCCGGTGGCAAAGTTACGATCCGGGGTCGACACCCTCTCACTTTAATAATCTGTTTTCCTCCGGACTGCTATAAAATTCAGTGCATGACGTTTTGGACACCGTGTACCGGTTTTCGTCTGGCTGAATGCATATCCCGAAACAATTGCCGATCGCGCGTTGCACGTGTAGCTGCTGCGCCAGCCTAAGTCACGCCCATGCCCATATTGGGAGTTTGTCAACGAATCCTACGACGCTCGCTCGGGCTATGAAACAATTGCTAAGCGCGGAATTTGTGGGAAGCTATTGCAAAGCAGCGATCTTTGGCATCCGCGAATGAATCCGCGGAGATCCTTCGTTCTGATTGGTCGCACTTAAATGCTTCTCATTTAAAAACAATAGCGAATTTTGGCAAATGGTTTGCGGGAGGGTACTCAGGGCACCTCTAGCCATCGCCCACTTTCCGGTCCAAAAGCAGTTCTGGGACACCCTGTATATTAATTACTTTTCTTACAATAGTATATTTCGACATGTTAAATACAGGATGTCCCACTTTAAGTGATATAGCAAAATTTCTCGACAATTAAGCTAGATATAATAGTGTTTCAAATAAAAATTGTATGGTTTCAAGGGGGGAAAAAGAATGAGATTGTCGTTGGATTTATAGGCAACTCTCTTTCAAGAAAATTTAATAGTTGTTATAGTGGGCATTCTGACATGTCCAGTCATATGTATCTGAATGTCTCTGTCGCATCCGGAGTATAAAATATTGGCTTTTTAATGATAAACTTTTCTACGCTTCATAAATTGTCAACTGCCAAAGCAGTTGTAGCAGTTCTATTATTTTTAAATTAAAATTTGTTCATTAGTTTCTTTTTTTGGTAAAAAATATTTTCATTTGCGTTAATGCACCGTTGCAGCTATACACAAATGTGTATTGAAATCAACATAAAACATAGAGAAACAATCCGTGACTTAAGTCAAGTCAAAAGAAGCAACTCATGTTTTGAATCAAGTCTATGTTTTGTGTTAAAATCAGTAAAAATTGGACACGTAACTAATGTAGTCCGAGAAATACACTCTGTCAACCAAATCTCTGATTACATTCCAAATGATATTGTGGCTCTTTTTGTGCTTGGGGGAATGTCGCCGTATCTATCGAGCAATCTCTCTATTGTATTCCACAAGATTCCCTGGGTCTCTCAATTTAACAACACCGGCTTTTTGTTTACGGGGATTTCTAAAGAAAATTATTTTTATCCAAGAGCCAACTACAGAATAATATACGAAGAAACGCATAATCAACTTTCGGTAATTTCAAGAAAGGCTGTGGCAGTGCATTAACGCAAATAAGAATATTATCTACCATACGATACGTTATAAATATCTATAAATGTGTTGTGTAGACCGTAGTGGCTAGTGAGGCCTTAAAATTTGATAACGAAAATTTAGAAGTAATCAAAAAAAAAGGAACGGTCAGAGGTAATGTGAATAAATTTTGAGTGAATTCCGAGCGTTAAGATTACACTCAATGATGGGTGTGCTGCTCGTTTAAGGTGTTGAAACACGCCTTGCTATTTCAACGTGGAGTGATATTCCCAGAAATGCATATGGATGGGTAATAGATATTTAATATGCGAAAAAATTTGAATTTGCGATATATTGTTACAAATAAATTGATTCGTTTCGATAAATGATTGTTGTTTACAGTGTTTGAGTTACGAGAAATTCAGGGTAGAGATTGTGATATTGAATTCCAAAACCTGACTGTATGTTAGGTTAAGGCGATAAGAAATTTTTGAACAGAAAATATGTAGTATATGCGTTACTTGATTTGGAAAAGACTAGTCTATGCAGCTCAATTTTGCCCGGTAACCGATCCAGCTTGTTCCCTAGGGTATGTAATAACGAATCCATACCTAGGGCAGATTATGAATATTACACCGAATTTAATACTCTAACGGTTATAGTCCCGAGTGACAATGTGCAGTCCAATTTTTTGCGCGTGAACGTAAACGATTTTCTGAGCATCAGTATCATGACTTTGACTGCTTTTATGATCATTTTTCGCTGATGCTCTTAGGTATTGCTAGGACCTTAGGAATGCAGTCAACTAAACGGTTGGGTAGGTGATGCGAGCAATGCACTGGGTAACGCGCTGAGTCTGCGATTCTGTCGACTGTTGACTATGTTATTCTGTTTCGGAAATGATAATCAATGCTATACGTAACAAATGGTATGTGAAAAAAATGGAACTAGCTAATAAATTTTCATTTTTAAATAAAATCTCTCTCTCTCTCTCTCTCGTCCTGTCTTTCTTTCTTTCTTTCTTTCTTTCTTTCTCTCTCATGTGCGAATACGGGAATCCAACACAGAAATCACGCTATTCCACCACTATGACATCGCGAACGTGCCTAGAACGTGTCAACCAAAAATTCTAGAACTCACTCGTACGGGTAAACCACTGAATTTGTAAGATTTGCAGAAAGTAGGATGGATCAGCGAGAGCAAATCTCTGGAGTAGCTTCTCACAATTGCATCGCGCGGCGGATATCAAACTCACGGGAGTTCGGCGTTCTGTCACATATCGCCCGTTAGTAAATCAATAAAGTCGTATCGAGCCCAAAAAGTTGCTCGCGTAGCGTTGTCAGCTAATGCGAATTTAGTTATGAGTACTTTGATTTCCGCCGCGGACAATATTGTCATGTAGTTTAAGTGTTATTATTAAAGATTGATAGACCCATCGCTGTGAAAAGGACAGAGTCTGAACATCGAATCCAGGACGGCGTCTACAGTTTCATGTTGATACCATACCTGCGAGTTAATATGAATGAGCGAGACTGAGAGCGAAGGCGGCATCACAATATCTTCTTTATAACCATAGCTTGTAAGACCATACGGCATTTGTATAACTTGTTTTTAATCATTGTCAGTATCACTAACATTTGGTTGTAACAATATATGCGAATAAGTTCAAGGGGAACTTCGGATCATTTGACTAAGTAGACCATACACCAATTCCTCATCGTAACTCAATCTAAAGGACCGGGCCTGTAAAGGATGACAGTAGAGAACTTACCCTAAACAAAAATAAAAATAAACTTTTACGGGTAACGCGGGAGATTAATTTTGCGAGACGTGTAATAATGCCCACACTATAATGTAATAATGTCACACTACATCTGCACTTGATAATTTATAAACCATGAGAAGAACAGCTTTATTATTTAAATGCCAATATTTCATGCTCTGAATGCAATAGAGACATTCAAATACATATATTTGGATTTTTTAGAATGTCCGTCATTCTTTTCGTATCGACAGAAAAATTGAATGTCAAAAAATTCAATAATCGAATTTTCTTGAAATTTGCCCATAAATATATAAACAGTGTACCTTTCTTTATCCCTCGTTAAAACGATACACTTCAGTGTATTACTGAAAATGGTGGACACCCTGGATACAAGAGCGTGTTCACGTCTAACTGCATATTTTCCAGTCCATATGATCGGATTTTTCATAAGACAATAAAACATGTATTTAACCCTTTTAGTGCTGGACGATGATATATCGTCGTTCGCTACACTTGCGAAAAGTGCGAACGACGATACATCGTTGCGTATGCGATAGCGCTTTATTCTTCACATTGCGAGAAAGCTCTATCTCAAAATAAATTTATAAAACGTTATAAACGGTCTAATTTCATTGCAAAAGATTTTTGAAAATTGTTTTCGGGTTTAATCCTTTGTTATATTCGATGCTGGTTGTTGCCGAGGCTTTTTGGTGCCATTTGTTTTGTAATATATCTATCTGACGCTTGTCATGCATCGTGGAGTCATTCTTTCGTTCTCAGAACCGATATTGGTTATTTTATTAAAAATGATTGCAAATGAAATACTTATACTTCATACTACGTGACCTACATAAAACTGTGATCAAATGATTATTATTCTTATGTGCAAATATTGTTTGTAGAAGAGAAACTTGTTTCTATGTTTTTCATCTTGTTTCATATTGATGTTACTCGTATGATTTTCAGTAAACATTCAAATACAATTGGCATAACATTATTCTTCCTTTCTTCCGTAATATGCTGCATTTTGAATTTTTTAAACATCATTCTTAGTTTGGTCTTTATGAGCTTTTTCCCAAACCTTAATAAACTCGTCAAATTCGTCTGGTTATCTTCTCATAGGCACCCGTTTTTCGCTCGGCACTAAAAGGGTTAAGGTAGTATGGTAGAATTATGCTGTAAGGTTGATCGAAGTGAAAACACATTTTCAAATTATCATACTGTCTATAATATAATAAATGCTGAAAAAGAGAATATGTTTATTAGGACAATTATCATTTACTAGTACCAACTAATATTAAATAAATCTTAAAATATATTATTGAATATATTCAGATATTTGTTTATGGAATTTAACAAATTATATAAATATTGATTCACCATATTATTTTGATTTACCATACTACTTTAAAATTTAAACATTTTTCATTTCTAAATTTTGAGATAATCAACATTGAATTTTGTGATTTTAGAAACGAATGATTTGTGAGTGTGAATTTAAAACGAGTGATAAAGTGAGAGTATGGGAACGATTGATAGATTGAGCATGTGATCTAATGAGATGGGTGAATGAAGGTGTTAATTTCATTTTGCAAATGTAAACATGTGTAAAAGAATTTTCTAGGTACGGCGGCGAGGAATATTATATTGGCATGTCGCATTATATTTGAAACCGCCCAACTCAATTGCATTACGCTATTGATCGTAAATCTTACTGTTAATTACTTCAAAATTTAGGCCTAATATATTAAAAACTCTTAAACATATGTCTTTATTTTTTATCAAGCATCCAACCCTGCTTGTTGCTCTATCCCACGTGCACTTGGGCGTGAACACTGTGTATAAGTCTTTATCAAAAGGAATATATATTACTAAACACTCGCATTATTTATAATTTACTCTATTTTATGGATATAATAGTTCATATTCTGGACGATTCGGATCCAAATTGGTGGAAGGGAAGTAATCACAGAGGAGAAGGTCTCTTCCCATCTAACTTCGTCACAGCAGATTTATCTGTTGAGCCAGAACAATTTACAAGTATGATACATTGCATAAATTTTAATTAATAAGAAATTATAATTTTTTTTAGTACAAATATACAGGATGTTCCGAAATTACGTGGATCAGCCTCATGTAATAAGTGCAACAATCGGTCCATTTTTTGCTCATCAATTTCGACTTCGATAACTTCTGGGTCTCCCTTAACAGTCTTCATTTCTACTTCACTCGAAAACTGGACAGACTTCTTGTTGCTGTGCTCTAATTCTACAAATTTATAGTATCACACATTATACAGGGTGTTCCGAAATTACCTGACAAACGGGGTATGGCGGTGTTCGGGAGGCACCACTGATCACGAAAATGACCTTCTTTTTCTCCGGAAGGTCATAGTTTTTTTAATGGGAGTAGGTCAAAGTTGACCAATCAGAGGGAGGCGTCAAAAGAAACGTAGGCACCTACGAACTCTGAGTTTTCTTTCCTCGCTTTTGTTTCTCGGTGGCTTGTTTCTTCTTTCTTGTTTCCAATAAGCATGTCTTCGGCTGACGTCATCCTGCCCGTAGTCACCGAGAAACAAAAGCGAGGGAAGAAAACTCAGAGTTCGTAGGTGCCTACGTTTCTTTTGACGCCTCCCTCTGATTGGTCAACTTTGACCTACTCCCATTAAAAAAACTATGACCTTCCGGAGAAAAAGAAGGTCATTTTCGTGATCAGTGGTGCCTCCCGAACACCGCCATACCCCGTTTGTCAGGTAATTTCGGAACACCCTGTATAATGTGTGATACTATAAATTTGTAGAATTAGAGCACAGCAACAAGAAGTCTGTCCAGTTTTCGAGTGAAGTAGAAATGAAGACTGTTAAGGGAGACCCAGAAGTTATCGAAGTCGAAATTGATGAGCAAAAAATGGACCGATTGTTGCACTTATTACATGAGGCTGATCCACAATGCGATAGCATCGATCCCCAAGAAATGCTTGATTTAGAAGGTAAGATTTCATCAATAAATAATGGTATTTGATTCTTTATCCTTGAAAAACATATGACTCAAAATTAATTTTGTTCGTAGAACGAGTGACGGCAATGGGACCGTTAATAGATGCAGCTTTGGAAAGAGTAGACAGGCGACACGCGCAATTAACTCAATTGAGCTCCGATTTGGTCGACGCACTCAATTTATACCACACATTAATGCGCGAGCCCCCACCCCCAATTCGTTCCAATTATACTTTACCAAAGCTGGGGCCACCGCATATCAACACTTTTCCATTTTTAAATCAAGGGCTACCACCAGCTCATGTAAGTTAATTCATATAACGTTAAATGTACAAAGTGGATTAAAACAGAGAGTGGTTTTTTCCAATCTGATGTCTATAAAATGAAGGAGAATTAACATTGTATTCTTGTATAAGGACAGAAATGAAGATTATAGATTAGGCTTAAAATGAGCAGTTGCTGGCTTACGAATAATAATGAGACTAAATTGTCGTTTAGTTAGATGTCTTCGGTATATCAAGAGGGATTACAGGGTGGAAAAGGTAGCGTATATAGTTGTGAAAGTTGAATTTATCGTAGTTCTGTGAATATATGATAAACTTATTGTGATTGTATTATTATTTTTTAGTCAATTATCATTAACAGATGTTGAGATTAAGCATTCAAAGAATCTTCAATGTGAGCCCTAATAGAATGGTGTATCTTTTGCTTAGGACATATCAACCCTTAAAGACTGGTCCAGTTTTCTTTTATATATATATTATTTATTATTAAACACGTATGTATATTCATTTTTAAACACGAATATTTTACTCATGTTATGAAGAGTAAAGTATGTTTCCTTATCCTTAATTAATAATCTCATGGGACGGACTACATTATATTGCTAGAGAGGGAAGGTGCAATGAAATTTCTATCATTTGTTTAATTTAAAGATTTCAAGATCAATTGTGTAATGTGTTATACATTGGACATGTGTTGTTTTAGAACATTTTAATAAATGAAGATTGCATCATGTTAATTATCGTATTATAATATGGTAATTGATATCTTATTAGTACTTTGCGATACGAGTGCGAGAAAGCGAACTTTATAGGCAGGCGGTGAAGTTACTCGCACACGAGTAACATAACGGCACGAGCCGAAGGCGAGTGCGGCAAGTGTGAAAAACTTCACGATCTGCATGTAATGTTCGCTTTATTGCACCAGTGTCGCATAATATTTTCTGTAATGAATGCATGAGAAGTGCTACTTTTCGTGACTCCAAAGTGTGGCGTAAGTGGCGCTTTATAACTAAGGACGCGATAAAAATGCTGCGCATGCTCAAATCGGCCCAATTTCGGCCCGCACTAGTGCGATAAAATGAACTTTGTTCTCGCGCGTTGTCATGAC
Organism: Cephus cinctus; assembly: GCF_000341935.2. NCBI lineage: Eukaryota > Metazoa > Arthropoda > Insecta > Hymenoptera > Cephidae > Cephus > Cephus cinctus. Next base: position 26,244 of record NW_014333139.1, on the reverse strand, counting down.
ATGCATTCACTTTGAAGGCCTTCCTTGCTTTCCTTATGGCTGCCTCCTCCAATGAGATGTGCCAGTCACTTTGGAGGCACAAAAAGTAGCACTTTTCATGCATGCGTTACAGAAAATATTATGCGATACTGGTGCAATAGAGCGAACAATATACGCGGGTCGTGAAGTTTGTCACACTCCATGCAATAATTAACCAAAAATTGAAAGAGTAGTGCGACCCGAAAATTTCGATATGAATTGAAAACATGTTAAAAATTTTAGGTTGTATTACTTTTATACATTCGGGTTAATTACTGCGAGAATGCTATTATTCCGTTAAGTGTCGAGTGAAAAAAATTTTTTTTTTACCAAAAGTACTTTTAATACAAATTTTATTGAATTGATATGAGAATTACATCTAAAGACTTCTGAATTATTGTCATAGAAATCATTTTTTTTTCTAAAGTGTGCATATATGTGTCAGTGACAGTCAAACGTAGTTTTTTTGGTCCGCTGGTGACGAATCCAAAATCGAAATTTCAAAATTCAAAATGGCGGATACAATTTGGCAGGTTCGAGTAATTAACGGTATTCCATTACCTCCGTTACCTACTGTTACCTCCGTTATTAGCTGGTAGAATATGATCACGCCCTCATAGTGCGGCACGGGGAGGCTGCGGTAGGATTTAACATTCCATTTTTTACTTTTTTGTTTTTTAATTTTAAAATCAGGAAAAACCGCATAAATTAAAAACAAAAAGATTACAAACAAAAAATTTTTTTAAAATAGAGTTTGAAATCGTACCGCATTCTCCTTGTGGCTCACCCTGGGGTCGTAATTACATTTCAACAGCTAATAACGGTTGGAACAGTAGCCATAATGGAATACTGTTACTCACTCGGAGTCGACATATTGGATCCGCCATTTTGATTTTCTCAATTTCAGGTTCAGATCCGTAATCAGCAATGCAAGAAACATGAGTATATCAAGTTTGATGCAAATCCGTTAAAAAGTGATAGACATATTCATGGTGCTCATACAGGGTTGTCCTCAAAAAAAAAAAAAAAAAAAAACACTTACGTGTAAGAAAACTACGTCAAGTACAGAAGTGCTGTGAATTCCTCTAACAAAAAGTATTGAAATCATATTATTGAGACCAAGTACATAAGTCACTACATGTTTGCTTATTATATGATCTAGCACTGGCCCATCATTTTAATTCTATTTTCAAAATTTTCTATAACGTTTTTGCTGCTCTTTTACATTATTACTGCTTTCCGTAGTTGATTATGATTTAATGGTCATTTAATAATTAATGAAACTTTAGGTGATTCCTTACTCAGTACTACTTGGTGGGTCCGTTGCCAGGAATTCAAAGGTATTTACTTTGAACGCCCTAATAGTATTCTAATACTGTATGTTTGTTATTAAGCTTTTACCGTGATTATTTTTGACGAGTTATTGGTAATATGTTCTATATAGAAAGTTGACACTGGTTTTCAATTTGAGGACTGGCATAATGAACGCAAATTTATATCAGGAAATGCACGGACCCGCCAAGTAGTACTCGATAAGAAATCACCTAAAGTTTTATTAATTATTAAATGACCATTAAATCATAATCAACTACGAGAAGCAGTAGTAATGTGAAAGAGTAGTGAAAACGTTATAGGAAATTTTGAAAATACAATTAATATGATCGGCCAGTGCTAGTACAGTACTTGGCCTCAATAATATGATTTCAATACTTTTTGTTAGAGGAATTCACAGCACTCCTGTACTTGGCGTAGTTTTTTTACACGTAAATGTTTTTTGGAGGGGATATGACAAGTTTTTGTTGCTCAACGGGACATAGAAGCTCTAAGCACTGAAATCTTTATTTTTGCAGATATAAAATGTAAATGCATTGTGATGTCGCTAATCAGAAAAATATATTGTGTTGTCGAAAATGTTTAATGGCATATGAATTTAATTTGTAAGTTCATTTTTTTAGAAATGCATAAAGATATATACAAATTTTTAAAGCTTATTGAAGCCGTGTGGTAAACGTAAGAGAAGAGAGTGTACTGGATTATTTACGTACCTCTGGCCGTACGAACAACAGAGAGGATACTATAGTTTGAGCGAAGCGCCAAAGCGTCGCTCGTTGCACACTTTTCTGGACACCCTGGACTTCCGCGTCCAACACCTACACACAAGAAACTACTGAGTGGAACACCTGGACACCCTGGACTTTCAGATCTAACTTAGACTTAATAATTCTATACAGGGTGTTCCGAAATTACCTGACCCGGTGGGTATGGCGGTGTTCGGGAGGCTTCATTGATCACGAAAATGACCTTCTTTTTGTCCGGAAGGTCATAGTTTTTAAATGGGAGCAGATCAAAGTTGACCAATCAGAGGGAGGCGTCAAGAGAAACGTAGGCACCTACGAACTCTGAGTTTTCTTCCCTCGCTTTTGTTTCTCGGTGGCTTTGGGCAGGACGACGTCACCCGAAGACATGCCTTTTCGATGTCACTCGCTGAGAACAGAAGTTCTCAGTTGAACAGTCAAGCACTAACTGAAAACTGCAATGTTCTGTGATAATGCCATTTGACTTACACATATAATCTCTGTGACGTCTTACGTAGATTATCCTGATCTCGCTTTTTTTCCATTGATCTCCAGCGATTCATGCTACAACCCGTTGACGAATTGTTCTCTGTGACGTCTTACGTAGATTATCCTGATCTCGCTTTTCTTCCATTGATTTTCAGTGATTCATGCTACATCTGATGGAGGATTATACATACTTCACCTTAAGATAGACAAAGACTGATTCGATCACAGCAGCAGAAATTTTAATTTTTTTTCCGGCTGCGAGGAGTTATTCAACTTCCACGTGTAATTCAACGGGAGATAGATTTCGGATTTACCTACTACGAGAGATCAGTATTATATCTCAAAGGGAATATAAACTCTTAAGGAATATGCTTTATAAATTATGAAAAGTCGTCAATTGCATTAGAATTTTATTACAATTCGTCAACGGGTTGTAGCATGAATCGCTGGAGATCAATGGAAGAAAAGCGAGATCAGGATAATCTACGTAAGACGTCACAGAGATATCTATGTAAGTCAAATGGCATTATCATAGAACATTGCAGTTTTCAGTTAAATAGTGCTTAACTGTTAAACTGAGAACTTCTGTTCTTAGCGAGTGACATCCAATAGGTATGTCTTCGGCTGACGTCATCGTGCCCGAAGCCACCGAGAAACAAAAGCGAGAGAAGAAAACTCAGAGTTCGTAAGTGCCTACGTTTCTCTTGACGCCTTCCTCTGATTGGTTAACTTTGACCTGTTCCCATTTAAAAACTATGACCTTCCGGAGAAAAAGGAGGTCATTTTCGTGATCAGTGGTGTCTCCCGAACACCACCATACCCCGTTGGTTAGGTAATTTCGGAACACCCTGTATAGAATTATAATATTATAATGTTGTGAAAGCAGTCTTATACTAACTTGAAATTCTGTGTGAACGGTAGCTTCACGTATAAAGTGTATTTGATTGTGTTGTGTATTCGTGAATTACCAACACCATCCAGAGTTCAAATAGGTAAAGAAGGCAAAGCAGTCAGAGCCATCTGCCGTGTAAAAAAGTAGATAGACGTGCGAAGACGACGATGACGACAACGGACCTGAAATAAAATCATCTCGCTCGCCATCTCAAGACACTGATCTCGTAAATCTCGATCTCATTGATTTGTATGGCAATCAATTCAGAATCCTCGATTCCTATAGTGAATTTATCAATAATTTGTTGTCACATATAACCGTTTATAAGATATTTGAGTTGAGTTGAAACACAGGTACGAGAGATGTTTCGAGACCGAGTCTTTTGATTCACAGCAAACGCACCACCTGAAGTTGGCCGTGAATGGATGATTTAATGAATCAGAACAGGGTGGTATCATCAAAGAAATAAGAGTTAACGTTATAACATCGCTAAGATCATGAATTTCACATTCTTTCATTTGTTTAAGAAGGTTACACTGCTACGATTTACAGAAATATTCAATCGCGTCGAACTTCAGTTGGTGCGTTTGCTGTGAATAACCCTGTATATGAATCATTACCAGTTATGGCATTTTTTTCACCCATATATTAGTCATTACCAGTGAACTGGTTAACCTTGCAGAATGTTTGTAGAACTCCGAATTGAGAAACGATTTCTGTCAAAATCCTGTTACAATTTTTGTTTACATTTTAATTGCTTAGTAATCAGAGATCCGAAATCCCATAAATAATGTAATAAATTAAAGAAACAATAATTCTAAATATACTATATGACCGTTGCATTTTTCTTGTTTTTGACGATTGTTAGTTTAAATGACTAAACTGTTATATATTTATTGCATACACGAACTTTGAGAGAGAACTTAAATAAACTGCGGCCTTGCGAAAAGATGAATAGATAACTTTCATTTCAATGTCATTAAGGACTGGTTGTTATTTGCATCTTCTACAATATCTCTTGTACATATCACAATCGGCTATTATATTATTGTACAGGTCTATTAGAGTAGAGTTATTGCGTTACTATTAAGTATCGTGTAGAGTTATTTTGTGTAAAACAGTATGAAATAGCCTCTAAATGAAGAGCGATCTCGTGACCTAGCTATACATATAGGAATTTTGCATTCACGAAACGGTTTAAGCTCATTTAATTTCTTATAGAGTCTAACATATACTGAAGTTTGAACATAATATTTAGTGCGACGTATTTTATATCAGTATATTTATCTATATGGATGATAGGTATAAACTGCACGAGTTCAGATTAATAAAGAATCGTTTGACCTTTCAGATGTTCAACGGAAACCCTACGTCACAACAGCCATCCTTTAATTCAGGAAGTGCTGGTCCGCCACCAGGACTGTACAATCCTAATGCGCCTGGAAATGAATATATGGGGCCCACGAATATGCAAGGTATCGCGTTACCTCAACATTTTCATATACAATCAACGCTACATCAACATTCTGCAAGTCATTCCCAGGGGCCACCAATACCAGATCAGACTAGCCTTTCTTATCAGCCACAAAGGTAAGTTACAAGCATACGAACAAAATAAATTTGAAAAAGAAGCATCATTTATTATGTATCATCAGATTTTATTGATGTTATATAATAATATTGATAGTATAGTTGATATATTTCACAATTAAAAATGTTAGATATATGTGTTAGTTTTCAATTTTCATATACACTTATAAAAAAAGATGTCTTTGTAGACTACAATAATAATTTTTATTGACTATATTCAATTAAAAAAAAAATTGAAATTCAGTCACATTCATCGAAATTGGCAACTGTTCAATAATCCGCATTTCCACCGTGTCATAAGTTGGCTTCTTGACAACGGTGACTTTCTAACACTTGCACAGCCCGTCATTAATAACCAGTAGAAGGGATACTCCCTCCACTTAAAGATGATATGCCCAATACTTCAAAAAATTTCCGACTCTTTTAATGTACTTTCCCTACCATTGCTCATTTACTATGGTGAGCACTTAAATTCTTGAATCTTTGAATTGTCTAATACGAATCGATTTAATAATAGTGGAGCACATTTATAAGTATTCCATCATCATAAAGGTTTTGGTAGCCGTGAAAAGAGTCTTTGGTATCATAGCATTAATAATCCGTCCAAAATCTATTTCAATTAATCGCTTGATTGAGAAAATTTGGAATGGAATTGATCAAATTACTGAAAATACGTAATTCGGGTGTTGCATTTGTAAAACCGTATTTCGCGAAGTCTTGTAACACATTTATTAAATAATTATCTTCATGCCATTCTGTTAATTAAAAGATATTGTGCTCAAAGTTGTCAGTCTTAAAATTAATATATATAATTTTGATCCATCTGTATAACAAACAAATTTAGTTGGTACCAGTTTTTGTGTAATTTTGTCATTGGAATCATGTAATAGCAATTTTTTCATTCTATTGTATGGATTGTTATGCCGTCATGAGTTCTTTAGGATCACAAATAAATAATTGCACCGATTTGGAATTATATAGAGAACTATTATAGTTTATTGAAGTTGGTATAATGTAAATACTAAGGTAACACAAGATTTAATGGGAGTAGGCACAGTGATACTAATTATTCACAACTATGAATACGCTCCAGGACTTCACTCTTAGCTAGGAACTTTGCGAGTGACCGCTGTGGCTCACAAGGTGTCTCTCGTCGCTTTTATCTTAACGCCTTATGCATAGGGTCAGCATTCGTCTAATGTTGACTTTGCGTCTGGAGATTAACTATACGACGAATCCTATCGTGGGGCATAACAGGATACAACGACGAACAAAAGAGGCACTGAACAAAAATTTGTCAAGGTTCTTCAAAATTGATCGAAAGTTTACACAATAATTATAAATCGATATAAATTCTTTGACTACAGAATTTTATAAATAAAAAGATATTACTCTTAGTAATGTGACTTAATGCTTTTCAATTGATTCTAAAATAAAAATCTGGTGTGTGTGTATGTGTGTTCTATTCATATCCATCACACGTTGCAGCATGGAACTTCGAGATATTGTTATGCTGCTCTCAGCTGCGGGTTACGATGATACAAAAAGACTTCGCCAAATATGGTATTACAAATAGACCTCCCGAGTTACGGTCTTATAAAACGGATTTCGTGAAGTATGACGATACTGTTAGGAAGGAGCGATATGAGTAAAGCGTTAGACCTTTAGGTGAAGTGCGCCCGGTATGTAAAAGTATAAGTCATGAGTTAAGTTTTAATTATTTGACTTTAACTGATGCCTTGTATTGACATGTGCTTTCATGTCAAACTTTATTATTTTCATTCTAATTTTGAGATTTCTGCGGCCGTTGCCCATATGGTTATAATTGGTTTCCGGGTTGAAACCGCGTCTGGAACTTTTAACTCGCTGACGTTTTTTAAACATTGCAGCTTGCTTCTTGTAAGGGCCACCGATATTGGTATGCCTCAGCAAAGGTTTTACCTTATATGGGACCTTGTAATATTTGTGCATGATATGGTTGATCATTCAGGTTACACATATTTTACACATAATTTTGATTGGTCAATCGAAATTAAAAAATCGGGAGAAAGCTTTGTCGGAAGGAATGGACCTTATACAGTTTATTTTTATTGAGATTTTGTTAAGTGTTTTCGAGTTTCTAAAGCTTTGCGATGTTTTCTGGGTAAATGACTGTTAAAATTAACAAAGAGTATTGTATAATCGAATTGGATTTTGTGTCCTGTTTTGAGATGATTTGCTAAGGCTGAGATGGTGAAATGTTTGAGTCTTACGTATCGCTTATATTCTTTAATACGTGTTTCTAACAATCCTTCTCCCGGTTTCACCTATGCATGCTTTGCTGCATGTACAGTCACCCGCATTAATGGTGACAACGGTTGTCGATGTGCGGTGAGGTAAGAGAGGAGATTTGGGTGGCGCCTGCTCGCGTATCTTACCTATACGTGCAACGCAGAAAGCGCTACGGTGCGAGCGAGACGTCAGAGCGTCGCTCGGTGCGTCCTTGTTGCACAGTACTAGTGTAAGCGAGACGCTAACAAGGCCCCTCATGCGCAATAGGGAGCTTGGTGGGAGACCGCTCGTGTTCGGTGGCACGCTTTCCCCCTCTCTCTCGGACTAACGCTTTATGACGAGAACAGCTACTACCCCGATAAGAAACGAGAAGGACCTATGGGACTTTCGGTAGTGGGAATGAGATAGACTAGTATATTGGGGTAGTAGCTTTTCTCCTTGTCATAGAGCGTTAGTCTGAGAGAGAGGGGGACAGCGTGCTACCGAACACGAGCGGTCCCCCACCAAGCTCCCTATTGCGCATGAGGGGCCTTGTTGGCGTCTCGCTTACACTAGTACTGTGCAACAAGGACGCACCGAGCGACGCTCTGGCGTCTCGCTCGCACCGTAGCGCTTTCTGCGTTGCACGCATAGGCCAAGATACGCGATCAGGCACCGCCCAATCTCCTCGCTTACCTCACTGCACGGCGTCTACCGTTGTCACCATGAATGCGGTTGACTGTACACTGAACCAAAATAATGGTGACAACGGTAGACGCAGTGTGGTGACGTAAAAGAGGAGATTAGGCGGCGCCTGCTCACGTATCTTGGCTTGTGCGTGCAACGCAGAAAGCACTACGGTATGTACGAGCGTCCTTGTTGCACAGCACGAGTGTAAGCCAGACCGCAACAAGGCCCCTCATGCGCAATAGGGAGCTTGGTGGGGGACTGCTCGTGTCCGGGCGCACGCTTTCGCTCTCTCTCTCAGATTAATGCTCTATGACGAGGACAGTTAGTACCCCGATAAGAAACTAGAAGGAGCTATGTGACTTTCGGTGGTGCGAATGAGATACACTTTTTGATTGCCCATCCTCGTCACACAGCGTTAGTAAGACAAAGACAGATAGCTTCGATGTGTGTCTAGGAACAAGCGTCCAGCGTCTCAACGCATTGAAGCGTTCTACCGTGCGTCTTTTTCGCACAGCATGAGTGAGAGCGAGACGGCAATAGGTCCCTGACTCGCATGTATCCACAATTCGTTGACACGCTGGACACTATTCCCTAGACACCACGTCGCAGCTATCTGCCTTTGTCGCACTAACGCTGTGTGACAAGGAATTACAATTATTATGAACTGATTCCCAAATTATAGGGTCGATCTACCATTTAGTTTATTAGATAATTGTCTTTAAAAATAGCACGTTTTGCACGCACTCTGTATACCTAACACATGGAAAGATAGTACTTCTATCACATTTTTCATTATAGCTGCTTAACAGATTTGCCCATTTTTAAATAAAAACAGTGAGAATATAAAGTAGTATTGTGGGATTATTCTGAAATAAAATGACGATTTTTGACCACCTAGTTTCGGAGATATCGCCATACAAAAAATATAAATTTCATTCTAACCGGAATACGGTGACGATCGGCTGTGACGAAGCGGCAACAGTGTACGAAACAGCTAACTGGTAAGCGCGTACCGAAGCCAATACATTCGAATCTTACTATTGGCTGAATTCTGGTATTCTGGGAAGGACTTGAGATAATTATTTTTTCAAATAAAACCTATTTTATTCGAAATAACAGTGACAACACATGTGAAACAAACAGTCGCGAGTAGGTAATCTTAAAATTAATGTTTCATTCCAAATATGTAATTATGCAAAATGGAATGTAAATCCATTCATGTCTCCTCCACTGTTGTTCTCAAGAAAATATTTTCTTTACATTGAATGCACTTCAAATGCTTAGCCATATAATCCATGCCGAGACCTCAGCCACCGGCAAGAACGTTGCGCCGGTATAGGCTATGAGTCAAAGCCAGACACTCTTATATACGCAGGGAGCAAGTGTGTGAGCGAGAGACACCCTTACACACGCTACAGCTTCAGCTGTCTTTGGAAAATATTTGGATTTATGAAATCTTGTGAGGTGATATAATGTTGTGTTTGTGCAAAATTTTGCCAATTCGTTCAGTTGTAACTTGTATACATATAGGAAAGAAAGTAACGATAATTCCTTTGTTCTGGCTGCTCTTTGAGAAGGGGGGGCGGGTGGATTTTGGGTTCATAAGTCTGTTGATAGTATGCTTTGGCTTGTATCAGTTGAGCTGTTCTTGGTTCAGGTTATTTAGCTTTGAGATTGAGATACCTCTGTGGACAAGTGAGTTAATGGCCAACTCTTTTTGTGATGTGTCGTAATAGGAGAGGGCGTAGGGGTATCAGGTGTGTGGGTCGGTTGTCCTTTTCGTCTCGCCGGATGACAAAGATGCCATCTATGCATCGGAACCATGCCTCTGATTTTAAATTAGTTTTTGAAGATCTGGTTCTAGAATTGTTCCTTGTTAATATTTACTATTATTGATTAAAGGGAGTCCATGACCATCTCAGATTGTTGCTCATAGTATTCCCCTTGTGGCCGTGAGCCAAAAAATCACGTCACAATATACATATATTTACTCATATCCGTTTATTTACACCTAACCGCATATATCGATGGTGTCAACTGTACCTACACGTATACCACTTAACCATTGTCACACAAACAACGCAAACACATCACTCACACAAACAGAACACCGCATAACTGAGCGAATATCGTTATTACGAACAGTAATAACTCGGCAAGTGCCGGTCTATATCGGCCCCCATACGATTGTAATTACTCATATCGAATTGTTCTGTACTTTATTGATTTGTAATAGATATCACAGCATTCATTCAAATCGTTTCTAAAATACCAATTTCTTTTTTCTTGTCATTGTAATTTTGATTACGATCATCGCTCTATACGTTCAGAACAGGCCACAGACAGTTAATCGATTTTAGGAAAAACAAAAAAGACGGAGACGAACAAAATGATCAGTGAACCTGCCGATCGATAAAATCTCGTGCCTGGAGAAATGCGAGGTCTATTAAAATCAACTAAGGGGGAGTCACTCCTATAGCGTGCTTCGTGCACGCGAATCAAGTAAACGTTCAAAATTGCATAAAAATATACCGGTCCCAAAAGGAATTGTAATCGCTTACCGAAAAAATCGCGGTATGACTATTTCGAATGTACGACTACTTCGAAAAGTACGACTATTTCGCACATCAAGATGAGATAAAAGACCTTCCAGTCACACAACTTCACCAATCGTCCAAGTAGAATTGATTCGTAATCCTCACGCGCAATATTTCCTGATAAGAGACAGCACCCCCTCAAGGGAGGGAGTCTAAAGAGACTATTTCGCGGTGGTTCGCCCTGCGAGCAAATCCTTCAATTAAAAGTTTATGCCGCGCCAAATTTGAGATGTCATCGCAACATGTATAATTTTTAAGTCGCGGATAGCATGCACGCTGGCGACCTTGCGATGGGCTCCTACATTCCTGATCATGCGAAGGTTCACCAGGCGTCCCCGGATTCCTACTTCACTGATTATCGTCATTGGAAAAATCTCGCGATCGGCAGTAGACCATAAGGGTAGGTAGCGGGGCTCATTCTTGTTGGCGTCTCATACGCCTCCTTCTGTTAAATCTGTTTATTGAATCTCAGCTGGGCAGAGTGTGTTGCTGTGACGTGACATTGACCATCCCGCGTTGCTGCACACGCCGTTAGGGTTAGTAGAAGGGTTTGTTAGCTCGAGCGTGGGTAGTCGCTCCCTCTCGCTCCTAACTCGCGCTAACGGGATTTCGGCAAGCGAACGCAAGTTTTGAAAGACCAGCAGAATACATTTAAAAAAACGAAAACAAATGAAATTCTTAATTTCATATAAATTGAAGGCCCTTGTAGTCAGTGGATCCTGCCTGAACTATTGAGGCCCTATGCCATTCGCGCATACGAACACTATATTCCGCTTAGAAGACGGCAGGTAGTATTCACCACGTCACAGTACATAAGTTTTTTGCGTATCGTGATTTCGGATCTGTGGTGGACCATAGATAAACACGTAGGAAGAGGCTCACGGTTTTTATTATCCCGCACTCGCGGTTTCTATCGGGGATTGACCCGCCTCGAGTTCGCGTTCGTCACACATGCACACATATTCGCGCTTACTCACGTAATCGTGTGGGTCTCGCGTCGACTCCACCGAAGCTTCTCTCTTTCGGATCATTTATTTTTAAGATATGTTAGCGGTGAAGGGACAAGTGCCTGGAATGGGAAACATACACTGATTGATATTTCAAAGGATTTGTTAATGGTCAAAAATACTTATTATCGAAATTCAAAGGAAAAGGATTTGTATATTTATATTTATACTGGCTTAGGATTTTCATAGGGGTTTATAATGAAACGGTGTGAGGGATTTTCGACATAACAATTTTTTAATTATATTACGTAAGCCGTAGTGGCTAGCGAGGCCTTTAAATTTGATAACAAAAATTTAGAAGTAGCCAAAAGAAAAGGAACGACCAGAGGTAACGTGAATAATATTTGAGTGAATTCCGAGCGGTAAGAATGCACTCAATGGTGGGTTCGCTGCTCGATTAAGGTGTTGATACACGCCTTGCTATTCCAACGTGGATAGATATTCCCTGTAATATTCCAAGGTGGGTAATAGATATTTAAGACGCGAGTAAAATGTGAATCTGCGATATATTGTTACAAATAATTTAAAAGTTTTCAATTAATTGTTGTTTACAGTGTTTCGGTTATGAGAAATACTGGGATAAAAATCGTGAAATTGGATTACAAAACCTGACTGTGTGTGAGGTTAAGGCGAAAAGAAATTTGGTGGAACAGAAAATTATCTAGTATATCCGTTACTTGGAAAGACTAGTCTATGCAGCTCAATTTTGCCCGGTAACCGATCCAGCTTGTTCCCTAGGGTATGTAATAACGAATCCGTACGTAGGCCAGATTGCGAATATTACACTGAATCTAATACTCGGTTAGAGCCACGAGTGACACGTGCAGTCCGATCTTTTGCGCGTGAAACTAAATGATTTTCTGAGCGTCAGTGCCATGATTTTGGCTGCTTATATAGTCGATTTTTGCTGATGCTCTAGGTACGGTTAGGACGTTAGGAATGCACTCGGCTAACCAGCTGGGTAGGTGACACGGGCATTGCACTGGGTAACGTGCTGAGTCTGCAATTATACTGACTGTCGGCTACGTTATTATTGTGTTTCGGAATGAAGGCCGATATACATAACATTTATTTAAATTTTCTAGTACGGCATAACTGCGAAAACCAATGATAGACATACCAAATGTATTCGGGGTGTAATACAGCAGTTGTGCGTGTATAGTCTTCAATTCGTGAAAATAAATTTTTACAATTTATTGTACATAGATCTGTGTAAAAGATATCCTCTGTATGTTTATTTGGATCCCGTATTTATTGCCACACTGTTTTTGTGAAAAATCTTTGTATGTATAGTTGGATGTTTTTATACTTTCTACCAACTCACACCTATACATCATAACTTCCATATCTTTACTGCGAGTATAGAAGTTTTTAATGTAAAAAGTTACCATTCGAAAAAACAAAAGCTTTTTAAAATATTCGCAGAGAGGTATCTGAAGTTATTATTGTCTGGATTTACTCATAGTCAGGCCCCTTAATCTACCTTAACGATGCAGAGGAATATTTCTATAAAAATGAAAATTCATGTAGCAAAAATAAAAATTTTGTAAAGCAAATAAATAATTGCATTTGTAAATTTGTTGTGTGGCAGAATTCCTGGAACGGCTGGGCCTATTCCAGACTCGTACAGTCAAGGGGGACTTTCAGGACCGCCTCCAGTTAACCAGCAGCCTCAGTATGCACCACCAAATGGACAGCATATGATGTAAATGATGGCTAAGCGTTGCAGATAAATTTACGCTGTATTCTCGTTGTACAATATTACAATATTATAATTATTTAAACATACCTAAAGTAGTTGAGGAACCTGGATTCCCAATAAAGATCTTAGTTTGAGCCTTGACTTCTTTGCTTTTCCTTTTACAGTGCTTTTCAATGTTTAAGTACATATATGCATTATTCAGGACGCCTCATCAGTATTTATCTCTAAAATCAAACAAAAACATTCTCGCGAGTTCAACAACTTTGTGGGACTCATCAAATCAGTTTTTCAGTTATACGATCAGCTCATTATAGAAATAAGGAGCCAAACCGTGCATTGATATTTATGCTAATTTCGTGCGTTGCATTTTTATTTTCGCAGCAATTTGCAAATTGGGAAACATGATCGAAAATAGTGCAATATTTTTAGCTGCAGCTTGCAGTGAATTGCGTGATTAAATTGTATAAGTGTCACGTGCCGTGCCGTTCAGCTTTGGCTTTCTCACACATATGCGAATAGGGGAAATATATTAGTAAGATACGGGAATGCAACAGAGAAATCACGCAAGTCCGGAGATGCGAACCGCGGCATTATGTGGAGAAGCTAATTTCCGGTTTATCACACTGCGATCGTGCCTAGAACGTGTAAACCAAAAATTGCAGAATTCACTCGCACGGGTAAAACTATTGAATTAGGAAGATTTACCCCCGTCTGTCCACCTACTTTCAACAGAAAGAAGGATGGATCAGGGAGAGCAAATCACTCTCAAGATACACACCAGAACGCATAGTTCGGGCTGGAGTAGCTCCTCACAATTGCTTCGCACGGCGGCTATCATTCTCACGGGAGTTCCGCATACTGTTACCTAACGCCGTTGGTAAGTCGAGAAAGTCGTATCGAGCCCAAAGAGTTGTACGTGTAGCGTTATCGGTCAATGTGAGTTTAGTTACTAGTACTTTGATTCTGTCAAGAACAAAATTGTCGCGTAGTTTGTGTTATTATAAAAGATTGATAGACCGATCGCTGTGAAAAACGACAGTCTACAGTTACATGTTGATAGCGTACCTGCGAGTGAGTATGAATGAGCGAGAGTGAGAGCCAAGGCGGCATCGTAATATCTTCTTTATAACCATAGCTTGCAAGACCATCCGGAATTTTTATAACTCGTTTCTAATCATAATCAGTCTGAGCAAAATTGGGTTGTAACAATACATTTGTATCAGTTCAGGGGGAACTTTGACAAAACAACAATAAAAATAAACTTCCACACGTAGCGCGGGATATTGACTTTACTAGACGTGTAACAACGTACGTAGTGCACGTCACATAAGAAGCGATGTAATTTCTCGCTAAGTAGGTCCACTAATTTCCTGCAATGAGACAGTATTCGCTTTCATATATCACTGCATGGATACTCCTTGAGACTGGATCCCGATTACGTTTGTAACGTCAAGTTTTCTAGATTTTGTGTCAGCGAGTGATGTAGTAACATCGTGGGTTCTACTCCCCGCATTAAATCCGTGTGAAGCTAGTAGATCTACTTCCAGCAGGTCACAAGTAAATAGGAGTTCTTTTCGCATGAAACTGAGTTCTATAGTTCCTGATACATTTTAGTAATCGTTCTTGCGATTTTATCACAAAAAAAAAACCAAGATTGAACAAATGATCAGCTAACTTCTCGTAGCAGATCATTTTGTTCAAGGATCATCATATTTTATAGATTTCGACGAGATTTATAGTTCTACATAGTATATATGAATAGTTCTGCTATTAGAACTGTACCAACAATTTTTTCATAAACTTATGTCGAATATGTACAAAGCGGGTACAGTGATTTCTATTACATCTGCTCGTGTAGAAGCACAAGTTTTGGGTTCCTTTCAGGTCCTAAATTACAGAACTAGCGCTCTTCCGTAAATATAAGAAGAATTCTGAACTCTGACAAGTTTTGAATATTTATTAAAAAGTGTTACCGACAATTGAGCCACGTGAACGCGATCTGCTCGTGCATAGGCTCAAGTTCTAGCTCATATTTATGGTAAACCACTGGTTCTATAGTTTAGAAACTCTTTTATGTTACTACAAACGAAACAACACTGCTACTAACAAAAATTATATCACTACAATCTATTACGAACCAAACTGCACTGCTAAAAACGAAAATTACGATACTACAATCGACTACAAACGAAAATTACGTCACCACTGTTGGATATTAGATAGCAAAGATGGTAGGATCATCAGAGATTTCAGGCGCTTAACTGAAAAAGGCGTATGTTTCTTGTGATGTATACCGTACATCGTCGTAGTCTACAAATGATCCGTGGCTGCTCCCAACATGCTGAAATCTAAGTAGATCCGAAAAACTAAATGTTGGGCGTCGGGTGCAGTATCCCTGCACCGTCGTCTCTCGCCACGGCCGTTTACCATATTTTCC
The DNA here is from genome assembly GCF_000341935.2 of Cephus cinctus. Lineage (NCBI taxonomy): Eukaryota > Metazoa > Arthropoda > Insecta > Hymenoptera > Cephidae > Cephus > Cephus cinctus. Next base: position 10,497 of record NW_014333139.1, on the reverse strand, counting down.
AGCGGCTCAGCCTCAGCTCATTAAAAATGGTAGATGGTGGGAATATGAGGGCGACGAGAGAGAATTTCGGAGTCGTTGGATAGGCGCGCAAAATGATTACGCAGCAAGCAGAATATCCTTCCGTTTATTACAGTTAAATAAACGGAGGATTTTAAAATTCAAAGACCGTCGCGTAAAGTGTGCTCTCCAACGGCGGCTCACGACTATTCCGAATCGTGGTGGCTAGGCTATCCAAGAACTGTTCTTACTTCGGTATGCCTACTGAACCCACTAATCCCTTTGCAGCGCGATTCGCGATCCTAACAGGTCTCGTTGGAGACGAGCTTCCCCTTGCCTTTGGAGCAAAACAGTCTTTGTCTTACGCACTGCCTTCGGCTATCATATATTCGGTCGGGGCGAAATCAATTAACAGTTTCTTCTCTTCGATGTGATTGCGCGCAAAGTGGTATTTCACGTCGATGTGCTTTGTACGTGGGCAATGTCCCGAAGTTTGTGTACACTGCGGGACATTAATGCCGTCCTTGGGTGGAGCTAGTAGGAAGCGTAAGTGGGGCGGCCGGCAGTGGCGACTGGTGGCGAGCAAGCCAGGCCGACGCGTAGAAAGCCTATTCCCCTCGCTCGGGACAGTATTCCTGTCCTGAGTTCAAGCGTCCCGTATAAGAGTGTCCCCCCCATTTTCAACATGAGTTTGCATAAGCCCCTCTTATTCGCAGTTAGTGGAGTCCCAGAGATAGCTTGGACTGCGTATAAGAGCGTCTCACTTGAGTCTAGCGCGTGTTGCCCATAAGACTCTCACTCGCTGCCAGCGGTTGCTAAGCGCGTGCAGGTGGTGATGCAAGTGAGACAGTCTATTATACGCGCTAGACTCAAGTGAGACGCTCTTATACGGAGTGCAGGCTATCTCTGGGACTCCACTGACTGAGAGGGGCTTATGCGGACTCATGTTGAAATTGTGTGAGACACTCTTATGCGGGACGCCTGAACTCGGAACAGAAATGCCGTCCCAGGCGAGGGGCATAGGCTACCTTCTATACGCGTCGGCCTGGCTTGCTAGCCACCAGTTGCCACTGCCGGCCGCCCCACTCACGCTTCCTACTAGCTCCACCCAAGGACGGCATTAATGTCCCGCAGTGTACGTGATAACTGGAGATAATCCACGGCCGCATTCCCAGGGCAGCGGGCGACAGTTAGGCACCAAATTCTCAATTCGGGTCAAGGGGTTCCTCCCCTGTTCTTAACCGTATCAAAATTCTATCTCCGCCCGTTCTACAGCACTTTATCTCTCTCCAACGAGGCGCCAGTATTTCAACCGCACCTGTGCTGGTTCGTGGAAACGTCTGCGTCGGGTATTCTCCTCTGACGGACAATTCAGTATGTCGAGGCTATCCCTCCTTCTGGACGATATCCCGAAGTTTGTGTTAGTATTATAGCACCCTCATTGTCACAAGATAATTTTGTTGGTTTAGTGACGGTGCTTGGACTGAGATTTTGAATTACCTGTCTTAACCAAGGAACTTCTTGGCTTGCAGTAGTTAATGCCATGTAAGTAGATACACACCACTCCTGGCCGTCACAACAAACCCCCACCACTGTCCCAATGAGTCATAGAGTGCACTGCGCTCCGGTCCCCCGCACTGCACTATGGCGCCACCCCCTCGTCTATGTGTCCGGGTCTTCAAACATCGCCCCAGATGCCCCTCCCACCCCTCGCTCATGTGGTTGAATCCCCGCCATACGGTTCCGCTCCTAAGGCCCGAAACTCAACAGCGGCGACGCATGCCCTAGAGGTCTATGACGTTCGGTAATCACGCAGTGACCACCGGTCGGTAACTTTTTTAATTACCCTAAGGGGGTAAAACATGGCATGGTACCGTAGAACAAAGTTGTTGTTTTGTAAGAAATACCTTATAATATAGAAGTATCGTATGTATCGTCTTTATTTTTCGACACTTTAAACTATCGATGGGTGGATATCCAACCCCTAATATTTTGCTCGGGATGAACCCTCCACATACAACGTAGCTGCTGCTGGAATGATGGTACCCCTCTTTTGCTCAATTTAGCGAACGATGCGCAAACACGGCTGACGTAGGGGTACCACTGTCTTGACCAGCCCTATGTTCCTCGCCGTAGATTTTAGAGTCTTCGTGTTTCTCGCCGTAGACTCCAAAATCTACGGCGAGGAACACGAAGGCTCGAAAATCCACATCCAGGAAAACGAAGACTCCTAAATCTACATCCGGGATCACGGAAATCTACAACAGGAATACTTTGGCTTCTAACTTGTAATGAAAAATAACATTGTACTATGTTTTAACCACCTTGTACGGGTTTGCGTCCGACTGAACGCTTACCTCAAAACAATTGCGAATCGTGAGTTCGGCGTGAAGCTGCTGCACGAAGCTAAGGCGTTCCTCCAGAATCAGGAATTTGTCAAAAAATGAGAAAATTTCGGACGCAAATATCTCTCTTATTATATGTGCAATCCGTCCGAATTTTTTTTCATCTCTATTATTTTTTCTTGCTCTACAACTTTTGCATTTAACTTTTTTCAATATCACTTGAAATGGCTAAGATAATTTTTTTTATTTGCGACCGGAAGTTAACCGAACAATAATAATATGCCCATTCGATTCGCAATCAAAAAATATTCTATGTTTGTGCCATCAGATTTTCGAAATTGTGCACCGTTTCCCCGCAAATCTCAAACGTGTATCTGGGCTGATACACTCTGTATATACACGCATTAAAACTATATTTATTATTATTATTTGCTTACATATGTATACTCTATAGCTATTATTATACCTATTTTTTTTTACTTACATATTGTAACGTTCCGTCCTTATACCCCCCTATCCTCTATAAAGAAACAGCGGAAGCAGCGGCTTCCTCGATAGGAATTCATTCGATTCATTCGTGTCTCTCTAGACTAATCAACTAGACACTTGTGCACCACTAGACGACAGGAAGCAGTAGAATCTATAGAAAGTTCAATTATTAAGAAACCTGCACTCCTCAAAAAGAATTCCTGCAGCAACGTCATAGTGCCGGCGCTGTCAGCAACTCTCCAGAATTCACATCACCAAAAACCCTTCCGAAGTGAAGATACAGCGAACGGGGGTCATTGTGACCATCTGTGGGTCCTGGATCCTCACTATCCAGACCTCAGTTACGCCACAGTCTTCGGACGCATTGTGCACTCTGCTGTATTGTGACACTAGCTCACCCCTTCCTACAGTGATTGATTCAGGGAACGGGGGTCATTGTGACCATCTGTGGGTCCTGGATCCTCACTATCCAGACCTCAGTTACGCCACAGTCTTCGGACGCATTGTGCACTCTGCTGTATTGTGACACTAGCTCACCCCTTCCTACAGTGATTGATTCAGGGAACGGGGGTCATTGTGACCATCTGTGGGTCCTGGATCCTCACTATCCAGACCTCAGTTACGCCACAGTCTTCGGACGCATTGTGCACTCTGCTGTATTGTGGTGATAGCACTCTCATCCCCACCCTAAAGATAATTGGCTCGGCGAACAGGGATCATCGTGATCACCTGTGGGTCCCGAATGATTATCATCCTAACCTTCAACTGGACCACGGTCTTCGGACGCATTGTGCAATCTGCTGTATTGTGGTTCCAGCTACCTCTTTCTAATCCAAAAGGCTAGCAAGAGAGAATAAAGTAAACAAAAACACTTCTTGTTGCCTGTGGTACTACTGGTAAGCTAGAGACAATTATAAAGTGTATGTATGTGTGAGAGAGAGCTAAATAGAATATTAAGGATACCTAGTCTGTAACTTATAGGACAATATATCATTATTTTGTTTATCTTAAAAACTCCAGTGTCTAAATTGTTTCTGAAGACGCCTGCCCAGTGCACAAACCCTACAAAAAGTCTCGTGATTCCTAGCACTCAAAAATCACGAAAGGTCTCAATATATATACTTACTATTATTATTTACATATTCCTATTTTAATTTTAGCGCTATATATTATATTATTGCTTATATTCTATTATTATTAAACTTATTTGCTACTTACATATATACAGTAATGCGCAATTGAAGTGGAACACTTTAATTTTTGCGTATCTCTACGAAACTATGACCGATTTAAAAAAACTAAAGATATGTTTTTTAGGAAATTTTCTTCCCGTTCGAATGGTAAAGGTTTTATCCCGATCGGATACAAAATGGCCGAATGGCAGGGGTTGGAGTGAAAAAGTGCATTTTTGAACTTTTTGAAAATTTCGAGATCTAATAGTTCCGGAAGGAAATTTATATTTCTAATCAGGGAACGAGAGAGAGCATCCTTCGGCAATAAAAAAAACACCCCCATTGAACCCCTGTAGGATCACTCTAGGGGGAGTTACACCCCCTTGAAGTGAAAACACTTAAATGGCCATAACTTCCGAACGCGCCGGCCAATCTGGTCCAGTTTCTGCATGATATCATCTTTAATGATACTGCAGATTCTCACAAAATTATTGTTCTCGGAGATGATCCTGTGACAGAGATCTCGAGATTTCGCAAGCGCGCCCGAAGCTTCCCCGCCATTTTTCATTAGGAAAGCGATGAAATAGAAGTTTCATTTTCATCCACGTTGTAGCTGAGATTTCAACGATTAAAACGCGCTTTTAAACATCCAAATACGAGTACGCTAATGGGTTACATTTTAATTTGAAAAAACGCCTAAATTTTGCGATTTCCGCTCGAGGCGCTCGGGGGACTAGTACCCTACCACGCGCGCCAAGCATTTGTCCCCCGAGCGCCTCGAGCGGAATTCGCAAAATTTAGGCGTTTTTTCAAATTAAAATGTAACCCCTTAGCGTACTCGTATTTGGATGTTTAAAAGCGCGTTTTAATCGTTGAAATCTCAGCTACAACGTGGATGAAAATGAAACTTCTATTTCATCGCTTTCCTAATGAAAAATGGCGGGGAAGCTTCGGGCGCGTTTGCGAAATCTCGAGATCTCTGTCACGGGATCATCTCCGGGAACAATAATTTTGTGAGAATCTGCAGTATCATTAAAGATGATATCATGCAGAAACTGGACCAGATTGGCCGGCGTGTTCGGAAGTTATGGCCATTTAAGTGTTTTCACTTCAAGGGGGTGTAACTCCCCCTAGAGTGATCCTACAGGGGTTCAATGGGGGTGTTTTTTTTATTGCCGAAGGATGCTCTCTCTCGTTCCCTGATTAGAAATATAAATTTCCTTCCGGAACTATTAGATCTCGAAATTTTCAAAAAGTTCAAAAATGCACTTTTTCACTCCAACCCCTGCCATTCGGCCATTTTGTATCCGATCGGGATAAAACCTTTACCATTCGAACGGGAAGAAAATTTCCTAAAAAACATATCTTTAGTTTTTTTAAATTGGTCATAGTTTCGTAGAGATACGCAAAAATTAAAGTGTTCCACTTCAATTGCGCATTACTGTATATTGTGACGTTATTTCACGACAGACGGAACGATATCGTCACAAATTACGATGCTCCTTACTTTTCCCCGAGATCTAGGGATTCGGAATACTAAATGCTCTTGGGCGCCAGGCATACCTTTGTGCCACGAGACTGCATAGGAAGATTCCCAGGGAAAGAAGCAAACTAACCAGGCTAGCTAGATCGCAACAAGATAGTAGAGGGGCGGAGATCTTATAGATGGTACGCTGAATAAAGATCGAGAACTTCCAAATAACCAGTAACAAAAATAACAATTGGCCCTTTATTTTGGGACTTATAAGAATTAACAATGATAACAAAATAACGAAATGAAATGGTAATTTCGATATCAATAATATGTAAGCCACGCGATACGGGATTCTTTAAGGGACGCGTGGATAAACGACAAGATACGATATTAAACGTTAGCTACCGAGAATTAATCCGTTGCCGATACTGAGTTACGCGTACGAAGGTCGACACTATCTACGCGCTGAGACGTAGCTGCTAAACACACGATTCTGGCGAATAACGGCACAGATCGGTTCGAGTGGCGGAATTAACAAGAATTATGAAATATAAAGAATATGGAAAATACGGATTCACACAGAATAAATAATATACAATATTAATATACGAAACTCCAGCGACAAGAAGAAAGATATTTACAGATTCACAAAAATGATAATTATATGTAGAGAATATCAATATCTTATTTAATACGGTAGGCTCTTACACAATATGCATTGCTACTTATTTCTACGTCCTACGAGTCTATCACGGGAAGCGTAATAAACAGATTCTCTACGATTCTCCAGGGTCACCAAGAGTAATACGATAGCCGAAATATACAATAGACAATAAATTATAATAAGTAGGCAGTTCAAGCGGTAGGCACGGAATCTTTTCCTTCTGTACGTTACGCGATCTTCTCCTAGGCCGAAACCGGGAGGAAAGTAATAACGAGATACAAGTTCGCAATTAAACGGTAGTTTCACCGACGGAAAAGATTTCGTCCTCTCGACGACGAGACGTTTACCGTGAACGATACTAAAAGGCTTCTACGGTACAACTCTTCAAGCGTGACCACTGGCCAAGACGGCAAACTACTAGAGAATGAATATCTTCGGGAGTTCTTCGGGACTCGGGGCCAGCGCTAGCTCCCTCATCTCCGCCGGGCCCTCCTGTGCCAATCATCATCGTCGAAGGTACTCGCCAATTGTAGGCCCTCGCGCTAATTTCAAAACATGCCACTGGATTCAAATTCATCTTACGATAATTGTATCGATAATTTGTAACAACTTAATCATACGAGGAGGACGCGGAACGATATAACGTCTATAACCGGAGCCTCCTTGTAAACGATACAATTCTATACTTTGGAGGACGGTTCCGTTAGTTATTTCTTAATCCTAGTCCTCGCGACAGATCCTGTTCGCGGGACTCGGGACTCTTCGAGATGTCACAACTCGTTGCCGTAGAGGACGGTTCCGCTATCTAATTCTTAATCCTAGTCCTCGCGACGGATCCTGTTCGCTGGACTCGGGACTCTTCGGGATGTCACAACTCGTTGCCGTAGCTAGGGTGTCCGGATACTTCGTCCGGAGTTGGTTCATGTCCGAACTTCTGTCGGGACGGATAGGTGGTGGAGGGTAGCGGCCCCTCGCACCTGGACAGCTTCCAGAGCCTTCCATCCTCTTCGGTACTGGTGGCGTTCCTTTCGCGGGACGTCCGTACCGGCGGTAATGCGACATCGGTATGATCTAGTGCGATATCCAGTGCTGCTCGGCTTCCCACTTGATTCGGGAGCCGTCAGCTGCGGGGTGGAGGCGCTTGATGACGTAGTGCGTCTCCACGTTCCCTCGCGGGACTGGCGGCGACTTCCTTCGAGCGAGGCTGCGACTGATGGTCTGTCTAGGCGTGGCTGCTCTTTACTCCCTCGGCGAAACGTTGATGGTGGTGGTGGCCGGATACGAAACGCATGAAATAGTTGTACGGAACAAAAATAATTAATCTTATGTAATTCTAATACAATCTTGGACCCTGGAGTTCTTGGCCGGTACCTTTCGCGACTCTCCCGAGGGACGGTAAAGCGTCCCGTATTTAAAACACACTAGTTCTACACTCGGGACCTTGTGACGTGAATTTTAACGTCACAATATACATTGTGACGTGTTCTCCCGAATCGCGTCACAAAAATTAATAAATTTTCATTTCCGTTCAACCTAGGCTCCGCACAACAATCCACTAGCGAAATTCCGTCTGCGACATTACTCTTAAGTTTTCCGTTTGTGAACGTCTATTATCGTCCTTTATGTCAGTTCCTGTTACGTTTCATAAGAATAATTAATCTTTTGCTTTTGTTACGATATACTCAATCTCGACTCTCGAGTCTCTCGATCACGACATAAGGGCGTGAGGACAGGACAGCCACATTGGAGATTTTTATGCCGATTCCGTTTGGCTGTTGGTGCCCATTTTGAGACTTTTGGAGTAAAAGACAACCTTGGAGGGATCAGCACGCCGCTCCAACCGACCAAGAGATGCCCGACGATTCCGCCGACCTGGATGTCGCCGGGATCCTGCTGCTGACATTACGCCAAAGAAGCCTTGGAGCACCCGGGAGGGGACTCCGCCTTTTCCGTCGGCCGGCGAGAGCTGCCCTCTGGGCCTATCCGCCGCCGATACGGCCGGCAGGGAGATGAGGCTTTCCTCCCTGGCCCGCCTAGGGCCTACCGATCGCCCACGTCAGTGCCTCCGTCCGGCCGAGAAGCCGCCGACCATTCCTTACTCACCAGGCCCAGCGTGCTTCGAGGGCGGTGCCTTCAGGATCGCTGTTCGTCTCCGCTCGGCCGTTTCCGCCACTGCGCGTAGACGCTCGGGAGAGCTCGGCTACCCTCGTCAACGTTCGTCCCGTTCCGGTGCCGTCCCGCCTCACCTGTGCCCGCTGACGGAAGATCGTTGATGGATTATTCATTGTTCTGCGAAGTTTGAGAGCGAATCCACGTGTGGAAAATTTGAGATAGAGAACCAGAAAGAGAGAAAAAAGAGCGAGAGATTAGATTAGATTAGATCGTTTATTTTACGGCATTTGGGTAGAACCCTATCTGGCCACAAATGATTTACGATATGATAACAATATAATATAATGAAGCTGTACATTTCGCAGTCTCAGATTAGACGTATTTGTAATCTAGGCATAACAATGTAGTGGAAAAAGAAAAATTAGCGCATTTAACAATTCGTAGTTAACAATCCTTAGATATAGGTAACCGCATATAAACAATTTGTACGCCTTATGAATTTAGCAACAATTTGGTGGCTTAACTCAATACAGATAGGTAAACTAATTAGAATAAGATCGCATGAGTAGAATTGTTTAGTTGGGGCGCAGATACAAGCAAATAATTACTAGGAAATGACAGTGGACAATTGAAAGATGATTGATAAGTGACGCACAATCGCACAATAACTAGTAGACATAATGTTCATCCAAGGAACGCAAAGTCGCATCGTCATAGCGCAAAGATTGATTGCGGAAAGCTAATATTCAATCACAATGCTTAGAGCAGTTAGGGCAGTTGTCCAGAGAGAGAGAGAGAGAGAGAGAGAGAGAGAGAGAGAGAGAGAGAGAGACCGCCGAAAAGCGGTTTCGGCGACTTTTGCGTGGAGGTTGATTTCAGGAAAAACGATACCCTTCCCATGCAGATTTCGGATGGCAGGCGACTCGACCTCGAACGTTATCTCGCAGTGGTCGCCCGTCAGCCTCCTCATCCCACTGAGAATTCCCCATCCCCCGATTCGTCAGCTTCCTCATCCCACTGAGAAGCTTCGCGAATTCCCCATCCCCCAGCCTCGTGCGAGAGCACCGGCGAGTTCAAAATCATCCATGTATCGGTTGTTCTAATACGCAATACGGAACGTTATCTCGCAGAGTCGTGCGTCGAGAATGCGGACCCTCATCCCCCCGAGGTGTCAAATTACTTGTAAGCGCGCGCGACACAACTTCGTCGTCGTCGTCGGAGGGCTAAGGAATATTCCGGAAGATGCATGAACCTTGACATCGATTCCAGGAATTTCTGTAGGCGATTCGATTCCTAGAAATCTGCGAAACCTCCCATCCCCATTTTTTAACCCTTGAGAGTTTCCTATAAAAGGAGGAGCTGAACGTACCTTCGTTAGTTTGCTGCAACAATTTGGATGATACCGCATAAGAGGAAACAACGTGAGTTCGAGTACAGTTACTGTTAAGGAATATCACAGAAGTCAAACAGTTGATGGAAGCTAGAAGAGGTCGTAAAAATCTCCTAATAAATTTGAAGAAATT
>NW_014333139.1:0-589 GCF_000341935.2 Cephus cinctus | reverse complement strand
ATTCAAAAGGAATACAAGATTAGTTGTATTCGGAAAATTGAAACAAAATACGGAACGAGAGTAATCGTCGACATTGAAAACAGCTTCTCGACATTTCTACCAGCGAGGGTGTCTAAAGTCTTGAAAGACGATAACAATTTATTCCAAAACATGGTGCGTGCTGCCGACGAAGATCGACTCCTCATGCGCTGTCTCGGTGGGCAGTATAATCAGATTGAATTTCAATGTTTGTAATCGTGCTCTTAATACTATGTATACGTGTTAAATAAATACATACAACTTGTTATCATATCTTATGTCTTTATTCACAATCAAAAAATACATTCCAACAACAACCAATTCCTTAATAATTTAACGTTTTCCATCGAACATTGGAAATGGGAGGCATGATGATGCGAACAGCGAGTGAGTAAGTTCTTTCGCAGATTTTGCAGCGAAGGGCATTCCAGATCTCCCAGATCCGCGATGTGTTCGGTTCGTCCAATGAAAGCTCCCAACCAAACTTTCTTCTCCAATCCTTTTACATAGATCTTAGATGTGTTTTGCAGAATAACTCGAAGAATGTTTCTAGCTTGATTGTAGGCAATGT
>NW_014333138.1:1451897-1452170 GCF_000341935.2 Cephus cinctus | reverse complement strand
TGTTGATGAGACGCGGAAACGGACTCCTTTTAAAATGGTTAGGTTTTGAGGATTCGCATAATAATTGAACCGATAAGTCAAATTTGTAGGCCTCACCGATGATGAACAAGGTATGGAGATGAATAATTTTTCAGAAGGTTTCTAAAGAAATAATTATATATTTATTTTTTCTTTTCCGTACATTATATGTGTACTATTAAACTCTACTACTACTGCTACTATTACTGCTGCTACTGCCGATGGTGTTGCGCTTGTTGCAGTTTATGGATATCG
>NW_014333138.1:1449469-1450765 GCF_000341935.2 Cephus cinctus | reverse complement strand
AAAGAACGCTCCCTACCTCTAAACTTTCTATGTGACAAAGGATGCAAGAGACTTCTTAGAGTTATTTATTAAGATAAGGAATAGGAGAAACAACGTAGATGATTCGGAGCCAGCGTTACGGAGAAGGATCGTGTAACATAGAATATGTATATATTGTATTCATTTTACTCTGAATTAAATTTTCACATTTAACTGAACTTTGATGATGTAGGAAACACTGAATATACTCATCGAAAGTAAAAATTTTTAATGTAGATTCTTTGGTTCCTTTCGCACGTTTCTTATCTTTGGTTTTATCATAAAATTTTGAAAGAATATAATTTTGCTCGCAACCCTTCAAATTCAACCATTATTTTCGTCCATCATTAATACTATTATTTTTTTATTCGGAGGATATTCTGAGGTGTCAAATTTATCTAAGTCGCGTTTAATATATTCGGAACAGTAAAAAGCAGTATATGAGACTATCGGTGTCGGTATACAACAAATCAGCTTTATCACCAAAAGTATTTTCTTCAACAGCGAAAACGAGTGTTTTCGCTCCGCTCGGTAGGAGCGAAAAGGGGCAATTCTCAAATGGGGAAACGTGGAAGATCGAAAAATTGAATAGGAGTGAGGTGACATTTGCCGACGAATCTAACGCCCAGCTACCACCGGGGCAATTGTTTTTTTCACGTAAGCTGTACGATGCACAAATGTTTTATTGTGATTTCCTAAGTTATCAAACTAACCTGCTTATTTGCACCGACCCAAGAATCACCCACTACCTGAAAATTCGCGCTCACTCCGCTATTGAAGAAAATAGTATGTGAACCGCGAGAAAAAAACGGTCGTTTGTGCATTGTATAAAGTTGAGAACCCCTCGGCTTCACCAGGGGAACCTCAACTTTATACGCAGCGCAGAAACGCCCGTTTTCGCTCACGGTGCACAATATACTATTTTATATAGTTGTAGTGAAAATCCTGCGTGTGTTGGTTTATTGAATTTAATTTTTGTTCGATTTAATTCCACTAGGATCGTATCTTCATCAAATACGGTATAGCTATGAAAATTTGGTTTTGCAATCAGAGCCTTTGCTCCATACGCTCCGTCCCACCTAGTAACCAATCTAACGTCCTTTTGTTTTCTGACATTTTCCATTGTTTTTCCGAAAACCGAATTGTTCATAAGTTTATAAAAATTTTTTTCAAAATCATTATTCGATTTTTTTCTCATTTCGGTGTTCAATTCTATATACTTTTTGAGCCACGGTGCCTGTTTAAATTTTAGAACACGATGAATTTTTGTTAACTTTA
>NW_014333138.1:1447283-1447713 GCF_000341935.2 Cephus cinctus | reverse complement strand
CGTTAATTACCAAATCATTCATCTTCTCGAATTTCGAAATGTCCTTTAAGCCAATGGGAAAATTTAAACCTTCATACCTTAGCACTGAGCTGAAGTGGGGTTACGAACTGATCCTGTCTACATGAAGTTTTGCTGGATGAAGGGCTGCCGTAACCGACCAGAGGAAACAGTACGGATCGTTGTTTCTAATGTTTACGACTGGTTGGATGAGGAAGCTGACGAATCGGGGGATGGGGGATTCTCAGTGGGATGAGGAGGCTGACGCGCGACCACTGCGAGATAACGTTCGAGGTCGAGTCGCCTGCCGTCCAAAATCTGCATGGGAAGGGTATTGTTTTTCCTGGAATCAACCTCGACGCAAAAGTCGCCGAAACCGCTTTTCGGCACTGCGCTCAAAGGGGATGCCGCTCGTCTCTCTCTCTCTCTCTCT
>NW_014333138.1:1421542-1447078 GCF_000341935.2 Cephus cinctus | reverse complement strand
GCTGCGCAATTCTGCGAGATAACGTTCGAGGTCAAACGGGCTGAGGGCTGACGTCCGAGACCTGCACGCACGTGTACGGGTCAGTCGAAGCTTCTGGAAGGCTTATCGGGAGGGGGGGTTACTTCTTCTCTCCCTCACCGTTCCTCCACCTCTTTTTCGAAGTTGTTCGAAGAGATTTGAGGATTCCGATTGTTGTTAAAATTTTAGTTTTCTCTCCAATCGTAAGAGTAACGTTTCTCAGAATTTTGTTCAAAAGTCTGATATTTTGAGTTCCAAATTTCGTCCATTTTTCAATTTCTGCCGTCGATGAACCCTTCTTCAGAAGTTTATACGCTCTTTTCATAATCTCAATCAACTTTTTACACTTTGTAGAATCTATCTCGTTAATAGCAATAATGCACTTGAGCAGGGACACGAACCGTCGAAGCTTCCAGAATGTTCTAGAAGGTTCTTGATCGTGCGTAATTCCCGGAATCGGGCGAAAATTCTTGGAATCAAGGGGTCTTGGTGGCGTCACTTCCGGAAATCGTAGAGCTCACAACGGCAACTTAGCACGGACACCCACCTTCGAAGGTTCTGGAGTGTAAGTATATGTCGGTTACAGGTCTCCTGGTCCAGAACTCTCCAACTTATACTACTAAATATATTACTTTTTTTCACTTTACATTCAACTTTTAAGAGATCAAACAATGAATGTGTCCGTTACGTTAATGAAATACATTGAATTGAAAAAATGAATAGTTAGTGTTTTTTTGGTTTTTATCGGCGGTCATCGTCTACAGCGCTCAATTCCTCTTTTTATCATAGATCGCATCTCCACACACTTACAATACATTCGTTATTTTTTATTTAACAACCAAAATATTCACTAGAAATAATTTATATGGCAGAACAACGTTCGCCTGGTCGGCTAGTATCCGTATATATTTTTGTTTTCTCTACCAGTTTTACTGTGTTAATTTGTGATTACCATTGTTATCTAGAGTGCAAAAGGACCCCAGAAAAGTGTAATGATGTGGTCGGAAAATGTGTTTTATGTTACATCTTCTCGTATACCCGTGATTACGCCTATATTGGTCCTTGCGCACTTTTTTTGCTGTCTGTGTATGGATTTGAGTACCGAAATTTTTGCCTATTATCTTGCAGGGCTTTCAGGCTTCCTTTAGAACCGTTTTACTGTCTTTATCTAATGGTCCCTGTATCGACCAATAATAATAAATTATTAAGTTTTTGTTACAAAATCTGGCTTACGGCTCTTACTTCCTAATTACCCTGTCCCTCTCCTACGCCTTATAGAGGCTGAGTTAGTCGGATTTTGGCGATGCATCGGTGATAATATCGTCGGATCTTTGTTTCTTCTCGCTATCTCGATGCATTGTAATACTATGCTCTTGGCATCATTAGATTTTTGGCCCCCATCAGTATAACTTGCAGATTCGTGTGGTAATTGTGGATTCGGGGATCTCTGATCGGTCTAGCGAAGGTACCCCTTGACTCCAGGTCTAGCAACCTATATTCTATCTAAGGAAATCCGGGAACAGGTGTTATACTATACTTAAACTTCAGAAAAGCTCTTAATATCGAACGCATTGCCACGTCTCTAGAATATTTTTGAAAATAAAGTTATGGCGGTGTCAATTAGATATCAAGCTAGAATCACTGCAAGTTTTTTTTTTCATTATGACGAGCATTACATTCGGCAATAAATCACTAAATTAACCTAAAATGAGTCATTAACCCCTTAGCAATGTGCCAAAAATGAGATTTTCGTGCCACTTTTGTCGGAAAAAATTGGATAGAGTTATCCTATAATCTTAATATTACAGTTCTTAAAGTCACTGAAGCCGAATCTGATATCAGATTTTCAAATTTCAAAACGGCGATTTCAAAATGGCGGTAGCAAATTCAGAAAGTAGTTTGATTTCGATGAAAATAAATAGTCCATGGTTTTTAACACATTTTGCTGCCAAGCAACATTGTCAAAAACGGTTTCACCACACCAACAAATTTTAATTAATTAATTGTAAAATAAAAATACAAAGCATGTATTTATGGGAAAGATATTGAATTTAGATAATTTTTAATTGTTTCATTATTTTGACAGTTCGTATTGTTGTGCTGGGAGTCTCCTGACTCCATTGAGAAACGCCAGGCCAAGTAGTTCACGCGTGTAGCAATTCGCTAAGTCAGAACTAAAGGCGGCCTCGCAACCGAGATATGGAAATCGAAAAATCGCACAATAATCACTTTTCGGAAGTCCAGCTTATGGCTGCACATCCGAAAATCGACAGTCTACAGTTAAAATCCGAACGGATAAGGTGGTCTCGTGGAGTAGACTCGGTAAAGGAAATAGGAGGACCGAACGGTGCCTATATTTTTCCAAGTCGACGTACGTCGAAATACTGTACAACACACTTGACTGTTTCAATAAACCTTCTCAGTTTTGTTGTATTCACGCGAGTTCCAACTCCTTAACCGGCAACGATCCCAAAAATACCTTGGCCCTAACCTCTCAAACGAACTCCTTCGTCACCGAGACGTTACGGCACAACAGTATGCTATTTACTTTATAATTACTTATATTATACTTATATTAATTATAATAAATCTCTTGAATTGCGCCAAATTGTTGTGTTTTTTTCTAATCCTCAGAGCCAGATATCTTCAAAGAATATGAAAATCCTACAAGTTCGATCGTATGGGGCATAGGTAAAGCAAAAAACGTTCTACGAATTAACTTGTTAGTGTCCTCAATCGCGGACCGGTGAAAATTCACGTGTTGATAGAAAAGGATTTTGATTTACTTGAAGACACGGTCAATAAGTATTAACTTTATTTTCGTACAAAACTGGCGACGAACTAACAGTACGAACGCCACGACTGCGTTTCCACCACTCACTCCAACGACGCAGAACAGCGCCCTCGTACCGAGTACGGCCGTTGCCGAAAATAACACTTTTATGAGCCTAAAACATCTCGTAATGATAAAAACAAATATAATGAGAAGGATAAACATAATATCAGAACATGTTATAAGCTCACAGACATAACTCGTGGCTGGCGCCTAAACACAAACTTCGACCTATGAGATAACTCGTTGTTGGGAGAGAACATGTTAAGGTCGCTAAATTCAAATCTGATGTGAAATAAAATTTTCAAAATTGAAAATGACAGTTCCAATATGGGGGATGGAAATTCAAGAAATAGTTGAATTTCAACGAAAGTTTGTGTCATTTAGTATTTGAGGGAAGATTGACATCATACTCTAAAAATTCGTTCCGCTATTTTGAATCTTGAAAATCTGATTTCAGATTAGATTTCTGCGACCACAAATACCACAAAATACTAATTTTCATCAAACTGAAACTATTTTTCGAATTCTCGTATACCATATTGAATTTTAAAAACCAAGATTTAACAAATAACAGTCAAATCGGTACAGTAAGAACATGTTTTTTTTTAATGCTCACATGTGTCTCACAGTCAAGGGATTAACTATGTCTTTTTTCGATTTTCCTTTTCACACAAAAAAACGTACCTTCACACTTTAAGTAAATACCTAGCTAGACACAGTTTCTTTTGTTTAATACCACTGTTGTTCTCCAACAAATAGTTTGATTATGCTAACTTCGCAGGAGGAATTATAAAAATTAATTCATATTTAGAATGGTGTAAATTATATGGAATGAAGAAACATGAGATACGGTTTATGTACTGTTATGCCGTAAGCGTTACTTAGTTATTTACTTTGTACTTTCCCTTTCTTAAGGCAGCATTCTTAGTCCCACACGATAAGTAACCCTTTGTCAACAAAATTGTACTGAGGCGTAGGAGCTCTTCTCCTTTATTCAGACGCAACTAAAAGTCAGTCGTCGAACTGTAGGCTCCGAGTGAGCATCGTCCGCTCGTTAAAAGAAAACAGAATAATAAAAATTGTGCCATTGTTAAAGGAACAAAGATATAATAAAATAGTTTTGTTTTTCCTATTTTTCATTGTAAAAAGAGTTGAAGATCATTTTACAACATCCTCACGGCATAACAGTATATACAAGCAATATGGTGTAACGTTCCGCTCTTATACCCCTCTATCCTCTATCCTTTTTCCTTCCTAATTGTCCAATCTCGATGATGGTATACGTCAAGAGCCTCACATAAGAGTGCATAGCGCACTGTTGATGTGCATAATAGTATCTGAGAGAACTTCTCAAATTCTAAAATTCCTTAAAATTCCTATCGACCTCTCACAGCGACACCGCTAAAGGGGAGGGAAAATAGGACCCTTAACCCCTTGCACTATTCGGAACCTCGGGAAAAGTCAGGCCAAACGCGGCTGCCTCGATTGTCGTGGTGGAAAGCGAGCGGTGGAGCGGGCGTGCCGAAACTTGAGACCTATTCTTACGACCGAGCGCAAGGTAGTCGTGCCCGTATTTACTTCACGCGGTGGAACTCTTGTGAAATTCAAATGAATTTGAATCAAAAACTTTTAAAAAATACTTTAATTATTACATAAGATGAAAAAAATTCTGATTAATTATAATAATATAATTTGGTCCAAAACTAAGACCACGAGTCAGACTCATGATATTCATGTTCGACCTGAAATGTCGAGTACGAGTCAAGCTCGTGATATTCATGTTTGGTCTGGAATTGAACAACGAGCCCGACTCGTGACATTCATGTTTGGAATAAAATTTTCATCACGAGTCAGACTCGTCAAAATAGTGTATGGGGTTAAGGGGGAATATACACAGGTAGGGTCCAAAAAATCGATTTTTCAATTTTTACATTTTCTTCAAGTTTTATATGTTAAGAATGTCTGGTGAAAAATTTAAGTAAAAATTCCAAAAAAATGACAAAGCTATAACCCAAATAGTACATGCGTTCGTTTGACCGGCGCTGCGCCGCGTCGGGTCATACAGGTAGTATGGCCCCTCCATTCGGTCTTATTGTGCCCATTGTGGTTTTTTTTGTATATCAGTATTTTATTGGTCCTGCATAGCCTGTCTGGGTTGAATATTTTAAACATAACGGTTATCCTGACACAAACTTAGCTTGCTTCGTCAGTAGTTTTACGTCCGTCTAACTATGCCATAGAGCACGTATCGAAACCTTCGTTTGTGAAGAAAAGTATTCAGGAGTAAAGGTGGAAAGGAGTAAAGGTTCTCGAGAAAGTCCCAAATCGATTGAATTGCGGAAAGATCCAAAAAAAAAAAGAAAATAGCGCCTAAATATCGATACGACGCAGAAAGAACAGAATCGAATGTTAGTGCCAGTGCCAAAAAATTGAAGACTACCCGAGATGTTCCAGTGCCAGAAGACCTAGGTAGACAATATTGACGTACCTTCCACTTCAGAGAACCTATCTTATGGACCTGGTATCGATGACTCTGTGTAAGTTGAATAAATTTCATGATTTATCCATCGACAAATTTTCAAACGGGTTTTTCTCAAAACAACGTTTTTCAAATCGGTACCCAAAAATATCTCGAAAACCACTAAACCGATTAACTTGAAATTTGTTGTAGTTATTTCATACATAATTATCTAGTCTTTGTCATAGGATTTTTTTTCCGATTCTTAGTTTCTTTTTTTCTTGGCAAAATACGAACGAATTTTTGCATGAAAATGGCTACATTGAGTTCAAGCGTCCGCCATTTTGTCCAAAATCGATATTTTTAAAATCAGCTATTTAATAAGACAGGATAATAGTATTTATTTTAATAGCCTCTTCGATTTTATTGTTTCAGGTGATTTTTGACAAAACGCCAGTGGGTACCGAAATGGCCGATGTTTTTACGGCACTCCGTAGATGACATCACTACTCCGTCAATTTTCAACATATTAAAAAAAAAAAAAATTAAAAACATTCTTGAAAGTGTATATTTTTAACTAGAAAAAAACCCAACCCGATAGTTTTAATAATTTCCCTGAAAAAAATTCTCGAAAGTTACCTTTTTTTTCCGTTTCCAGGTGTATATTCCCCCTTAAATCTCTAATATTACATAATTCCCTTGAAATTAGTCACAACGACAATCATGAGGAAATAATATTAGAGATTATTACCTTTTTGCAACACCTGCTCAGAAAGTTCAATTTTCGAGTGCTGTGTGTCGTGGCGGAAGTGTCCAATATCTGTATCTTCAACACTACCTTTTACTTAACCGCACTAGTGCGCTATATTTTCTATAACTTTACAGTTTTAACTTAACTATACTAACGTAAAATTCAGATATCACGACTTCTGACTTTATTTAATATACTCTCTGCATTTAACTACACAACCATATTCTAAGCGACAGGAACGCCACTACACGATAAAATAAAAATTGCACGCATCCTTAATTCTATTTTCCTCTCGAATTAAATTTTTACAACAGCTTTTGTAAAAAGTAGTGTTCGACACTCATCCGAATTGCCTATTGCCCACTCGCGGGGTGGCGTCACTCGCTGCGCTCGTACTGCCAACTTCCCGCTCGTGTGCAATAAACAACTTACCGCCCTTGTATCGAAAACTACTATTAACATTCTAAGAATCCAAACTGCAGTAGTGCGACTGGAATCAAAACAAACAAGTGCCCAAGCGTTATCAGCCGGCACGCGTCAAATACAATAGAAATACCAATAAGCCGATACTTGCAGAAACCACCAATTAAATTAGTTAAATCAAATAACAAATCAAATGTCAAATTAAAAAAAAGCGACATTAACCCTTTGCGGACCGATGTCGAGTATGGCTCGACATCGCTTTTCGTTCTAGCACGTCCGATGTCAAGTGTGACTCGACATCGCTTTGTGTTCTGCCGCGTCCTGTATCAAGTTTCACTACACTGTTAAAAAAGTTAAGAAATTTACAACACAAAAGATGAAACTTACTACATAGGTGCATATAATATTTAGAATATAGGTAACGCAAATGAGTATTAATGTACATTGTTTTGTAAAATTGTAATCAAGCATTAATTATATTATACGTTTAGCGAATATAATATATTCGACTCTGATTATTAATAAGAGGTTGAAGAATTTTTAATCAACCGTAATGCAATCATACATTTAGGACTGAAAATTACGATACTTGAATTGTAATATTACTGTTCGATGACTTCACTTTTAATGTACAAGTTATTTAACATTTAATGGTGTTTTTGAAATTTCATAAACGGTTTCTGTAAAAGAGCTTCCTGCACATGTTTATGAATTTTACCACAGATTTTTTTAACAGTGTACGTCTCAATTGTAGACAAGATAAGAATGAGCTACCGCAGCAGATGCAAAATAAGCGATGCACTTGCGAATCCAGCGCGGATCTGCTGGAACGAAACGGTGAAGAGCGTTCAGTCCGCAAAGGGTTAACACCTTGGGAAAATAAAAATCGTTATCCTCACTAAAAATAACGTATTTCTCTCGAGGATATAAGCAGCGGTTTCCTCGACAGGAAAAAACTGTCTGTTCTCGGATACCGATTCCGATTCGACTCGTGCGTTGTTACGCTTCGTGTACACCAAAAGACGACAAGAAGCAGAAAAGATTTAGGAAATATAATCATTAAGAATTAATTAGGAAATTTATCCTACATTCCAGAGCGAATCAATGAGCAGTATACTGCAAACTGTCAGTATTGTGTGGTGTAACATCAATGTGATTAGTAGCTGGCTGAGTCGAAACACTCCTAAAGGTAATAGGTTCTTTGTGATCATTTGTGGGTCCTGAATTATTATCAAGAGACTCGGTCGAGTCTCGCGCTAAGTACAGGCAACCCGCCGTACGGGGCACGGCCCGCCGAGACTCTTTACTCGAAGCATCTCTTGTACCTGTGTTTCGACTCAAATATCTTATGAACGGCTGTATGTGAGAAAAATGTATTGATACATTCACTCTAGGAATAAAGGGTTCTGAATTGATTGCCACCAAATTCAATACGATTAGTGTACAGGATCAGGACGTATACACATGGCGAGCGAGATGATTTTATTTCAGGACCGTCGTCGTCGTCTTCGCACACCCATCGCCTTTTTTACACGACAGATGCCGCTGACTGCTTTGCCTTCTTTACCTATTTGTACTCTGTATGGTGTTAGTAATTTTGCGAATACACAACACAATCAAATACTCTTTATACGTGAAGCTACCGTTCATGCCGAATTTCCAGTTAGTATAAGGGTGCTTTCACAACAGTATAGAACTATTAAGTTTTTAATAGCACTAGGGCAACACGCGCGCTACCGCGCGCGGCTGAAGGTCTGTTTGCGCTGTAGCGCTCTGAAAAGAACTATACTATCGCACTGTACAATTGTACATAATTACGATCTGCTTGTTAAATCATGTATATCAATACCCATCAATGTTGTGTGATCCAACCAATCACAGCCAGTTTCCACAGTAGCAATAGCTCGATTGGTGAGTTCTGCTGAATCATCCGCTGTGATTTATTACAACATGTGCGTTAGCAAAACATCTTTGCACTGTCCAATTGTGTATTACAAAATTAAGTAACTATAATTTAATCATTCAAATCGTATAACGACCAATTAATATGAAAACAGCATTGGAGTTCTAAGCTATCTTAACCTTACCTAGCTATGTAGCATTGCATACTATTGTGTCGATATTAGTACGATTAATTTTTTAATGAAATTACTATGAGCATCAGCAATAATATAATAATGAACGCGTTGATGTTGTACCATCATGATCATGTTCCCTAAATTTGAATTCACGCGGGAAAGATAGGTCGATTATGCAGAACATTATGTTATGATAAACATACCCGATGGTTTAGATTTTTAAAACAAATAGAACAATTACTTAATATTACTACACATTCTAGCACTGGTTTTATTCCTTTGGAATTACATTATGGTATTAAAGCAATAGATGCTATTTCAGAGATTATTAATTTTCCACCTGAAAAGGATTTCAATCGTGACCCTCAATTATTGCTTGCACATAAAAGAATATATAAAAATTTTGAAGCACAGAAAAGACAACAACGTACCTCTCTTTATACATCCTTTCATTTAAATACATACCTACCGTTAAAAACTTCATGTTTTATGTTGTTTATTATTAAATTAACCTTATCATTGTATGAACCTTTCTGCCTGCTATCCTCTGAACCATATTTTACGTGATACCATCTTTCAGCATTCATCACTATTCATTGGTATTCATTGGCTTAGTTTCCACCGTACAGAGTTTAAACAGAGTTAACCAATCACGTATAGGGGTTGAATGGAATTGACCAATACGGCTGCTTGACTCTGTTTAAACTCTGCACGGTGGAAACATATTCATTGTTAATCAACGAGTACGGAGAGTCGAAATTTGCCATGTTGCGTTTTCGTTAATGCCCGTTTCCTCGGACATTAATCAAAGTTTACACTCTGGTTACCTTATCTTAAAATTATATTTCAAAAATTGAATCAGGCTTAAACCACGTTGGACAAAACGGGCCTAATTCTTTCCAAAGCCCTTAGCGCTAATTCAGACCGAAAGCAGCGGAAAGCGAGAAGCGAGCAGCAAACAGCTTGAAACTTTACAATAGAGAGTTGTACTTCTTTCCAACGTACGTATGAACAGATATATTGTGATTGGTCGTGATGTTAAATTGTAACAATGCAGGGTTCAACGTACATTTTGAAAAGATAACTATCGTTTTTATAACCAAACTTTCGACAGTTCAATGTGAATTATATAACTGCGAAAATTGTCGTCACCAGATTATTCATTCAGTTTTGTCTTAATTACTGCGAAAATGGTCTGTTACGATTTTTTTCTTTAATAAAAATTAAAATAAACTGGTGCCCTACGACAACCCCAATCTTTCAAACTGTATGTTACGCACATACATGCCGTGAAATTGGACACGAAGCGCCGATGCTGTGACACTCGTCGACCGACGACACCGACAGCCAGTCACGAACCGAATAAAGCGACAACAATGCTAATATCGCAATTCGATAAAATGTAACATGACTTTTTTAAGAATGAAGGATTCCTCATATGATATAGGGGAAAAAAAGTTAAACAGGATTGAACAATGAGATAACTGAGATTGAACAATGAAACGACTATCAATATATGTATATCTTGAAGAATTTTGTACAAGATTTTAATTTGGATATAATATGTAGCACACATCAATTCGTGAACAGTCTGACATGTCCACTGATATGTAATTTAAACTATAAAAGTTATATGATATTCTGCACATCACAAAACATCTCATAGTAGTTTTCAACTTCGATTCAATATGTGGTGCAAAGCAACCTATAAATCTTCTGTCTTGATTTGTATCGCATAGCAGCCAGTGAATCTTCTATGTTGATATGTGGCGCAAAGCAACCTTTGAATATTTCGTCTTTGTACGTAGATCAATAATAACTTTTCAATGTATTAACTATTATGAATATGAAGCAGCCTGTGGTTCGGTTTTCCTCGATTCATTCTTCATGCCCACATCTAAGTTCGTCAAGAAACAGTTAGTGAATATATATATAAACAATATGGAATATATAAAAAGAACATGCAGTGTAAATATTAAAAACAAATACTACGTAATATTTTAAATACCAGCATATTAATGTGAACCTTTGAAATGGTACACTACCCCATAAATATTATAATCTTGAAACCACTAGTTGATAAATGCAGATGCTGCTCGGTATCACTAAAAGCTCTTCCTATATAAAGGCTTACTCTTTTAACTTCTTGAAATGGGGGTTTTTCACCGTAATCATTATTACGTAACTAATTCTCAAAATATTTGATTAGAACTTCTTTTGCTCCTTAACGTTAACACAACGCGATCTTATGTACACTTTTTACGAATAAGTTTTGTGAACAATTGTACCCAAATTCCATATGCTAAATATTGCAGACAAATTTGCTTGGTTCAGTTGATCCTTGGGCTTCCAAAATCGACGAAGAAAATCGTTTCTGTCGACTATATGGATTCACAGAGTAACTCGGAGTTGTAAGTAGAAAAAATAATTTCCTGAAAAACTTTGAAAACATCTTACGTTTGAAATATATTAAAATAATTTCTCTGAAAATGTTCAAATTTCTATGGTAGGTTATTCATACAAATTTATTACCGTTTTTCAAAGACACTTCATATATGCAGGAGTGGAACCCGAGCCGGGCTTGCCACGGGCCTGACGATGGCAGTGGGGTCACGTGACTGCAGCTGAGCAGCGGAGAGGGGGAACGACGAGTTAGTTCTGATTTAGACTCTAAGCAAGGGTGTTCGTTTCTATAATAAACGTTCTTGTAATTATTAAATTTGCAGTCCGTCATTTCACACTCACCTCGAAAAAGATCCCCACATATATTTGACATTTATTTTCACAAGAAATTTTAATAAAATTATTTTGAATCATGTTCCAAAGCACAGCAAAAATATTGAATATTTTTAGAAAATTTCAGAAAAATATTCCTATAGAGGAATTTTCAGAATAAACGAATTTTTTCCTGCCATTTTCATTATTTTTCCTTGTTTTTTATGAAAATGGTTTGCAGAGTTTTTCAATGAAAACTTTTCCACCAGGGTACACCTGAAACTAAAGAAGATTAATGTTAACGATAAAGGATAACATATCTATAATGAAATTATTTAATAATCTTAATTGCAAACGAAATATCCTAAGTCAGCTGTCGCAGTCGCTAAACGTATAGAGCACATACAATATGACGGCTTTACTTAGGAAAACCATATTCACTGTGTGGCCCTGATTGGTAGCTATTGAATAAGCAAGTATTGATGGTTTAAAGTTTTATATATTTAAAAAATATTTTAAGTAATTTTATTTAATTTTGTGTGCTCAACACATTTCGGTTTTCAGATTGTCCTTGGTGTAATATTCTTTTGCTTAGAAGCAATAAGCTCTTTCAGGGTAATAACAGTCTTTATATTCTGGACGGTAAACTCTAAGTGCATTAGTGCAATCACTGAGGAGATATTGGTAAAGAGAGTTAGCCTCGTGTATTCTGTCTGAAACAAAATGTATGGCATTCCAACCCCCTCGGGAATTTCGCTCATGGACTAGCTGGACGAAGCTCGAAAGTTTTAATAAAAATAACATTAATAAGATAACATCTTAGAGTTTGACTAACGACTACATCAAGATATATCATCAGCTTGAGATATACTTACGCCACTTTGTCATTGCACTTGTCAAAAACTTCATTGACCTATTTCTTTAGATTTCTTTCATTAGTCTTATTGAAACCAAAAATGCTAGTTACATATAAATGTTGCTGTTACGTTTAAATCCTAATCTTATTGTTCTATGCGGATTTCAACCTTTTTATTTCATTTGTTCGTCCGCAATTTTTCCCACCAGAAGTTGCACGTCTAAGTCGAAAACAGCAAAGTATTCTTGATTTATGCGCACGCCTAATCGAAACCGGATTTACTGAATAACTGCAAATGTTGCTGTTCCATTTACAAACGGCACCAGATCTCTTCTATAAATTTGAACCCGTTCGTCTGTCTGTTGAAATTTTGTCCACGAATTTTGACTGCACACACGTAGGCACGCAGGCATCGTATTTTTTTAATATCGGATCCACCGTAAACGCTCATAGGCTTCACTTGGTTTTTGTCATTTCAAGTGACTAAGAACACGGTAGAACTCGAAAACTCAAAAGAATGAAGAAACTGGAAATCCGAAAATCTAGTCTTTACAAAAGAAAATCAAGTTTTTACAATCGGATCTATGTTTGTCCCAAGTCTTTCGATTTTTCTTTATTCGTCTTGCGTCTTCCTTACGTCAGATGACACACAGATCCCTTTCCGATAAATCTTTCAGAGGCTGCAGTCAGATCTTCAAAAGGCGGGAATTCCACCACCTCGTACCTCACATTGAACGGCTCCGAATCCTTATACTGAAATGAATGCAGTCACTTCAAGTTTCCAGCATGCCCTAACCTCAACCATCATCAAGCTCTCCGCTTGGATAGTGATAGAAGCGAGCACTGCGTAGCTTTAAGGCACATATCAAGACGACTGACGTCGATATCTTGAACAATAAAAGAGACTAGACATATGAAGCGAGGGACCCCTCACTTCTTGGAATAAGTGACACTGCTCAGTCCAGATACGTTTTAAAAACCATGATACGTTTTATCAATGTTTCTAAAATGTATCTGAATATTTTTTGTCGTACGGGAAATGACGCCCGAATATAATTCAAATATTTCCCTTGAATATATCAAGTGTTCGTTTTCTTTTCTATGATATAGAATTAATTTGCTTATTCCTACTGCATGCTTCGCTTACTCTGTAACGCTGCAGGATATGTTTAGCAGTTCGTATTGAAATAATTTCCGGGAATTTGATTTGCAAATTTGAAATCGCATTTCGCGTCGTTGCAGTAACAATAGTATTATAATTAGAATTCTACAGACCGGTTAACGCAAACAGATGATTTTATGCTGTTCGTGCATATCAGCTGAAATCATTCTTGTCCTGGTAGGAAACGAGACGGTAATCCATGGATAATAAATTCGCGAAACCACCAAACAGAATTAGCGCAACGTAACGCATCATTCTATTTTGAATTCAAAATTTCCAGTTTTTAGTTCCCATTAAAATTGCTTTTACTCGTGCCGAACGCACTGTAACGTAGTGTCCTTAAATAGCGCGCTGCTTCGGATTTTGAAAGAAAGGGACAAGAGATAATCCGATTTTCGGTAAGTATAGTTCTGACCGTATTACTTCGGAAAAAATCGCAATTATCGATATTCGAATTAGATGAATGTGAATCTGTGCATTGCAGGCTACCGGGGTCACCACACGTACTCCTTGTTAGAATTGGGAATCGCACCGAAGATTCGTGAATTCGATTAGGTATAACGGATTAGCCACAGGTCATGGGAAAGAATACTTATCGTCACCCGGGAATGTTTCTTTGACTGTAATAAACGTAACCATGCACTAGCTGCTGTGTAGCTATTTTTCTTGGTCATCAGACCCTACCCCTCTCTCTATTTCTCCTGGTCGCTGCGTTCCCTTCTAACTTTGACACTTATTTAGCAAAAGCTGAGTAGTCAGGGGATTTGGAAAATCGAGCACGGAGAGAAACGTCTTCAGGTATTTTATTTTTAAGTATTTCAAGAAGTTTGAAGGGTCCGAAACACTTGCTGGTTAGACCAAGAAGCGGAGTAGGTCAAAGCACTTACGTTTGTAAATGTACCTTAAAAACCGACGCTGCCTGAAGTAAATAACGTAAATATTTTTTAAGTAATCTGAGTAATTAAATTTACTGTTTAATTTTTAACCCACTCAACATTTAACAGATTCACTTATGATACCTTCATTTCTGAGATATTAATAAAAGACACTTGTATTACATGAAGCATTGACGTATTCATATATATTCTTTGAGTATTGTTTATTATTGGCATAATTTTGTTACTCTAATAATTATTTGTTGACTAATGAAAATATATCTATATGTACTCTCAATGCTATTATACCCAGGTGCAATTCGTTTACTTTGCGCCACGTAATTGCCCCTGAGAAACTATTATCCGTAGAGTGTCGCCATTTCAGGATAAATGTAAAATACGTAAAGGAATAGTCGTTCGAGCGCAATGCGTCCCAGAGGTCCTTGTGCACTGAAAGTAATAAATATTTATGTACAGACGCCACGAGACATAGCATACTCCATTTAATTTCCTGTCGTATCACTCAGTGTGCCCAGGAGCCTCTCAAGAAAGGGACAGAAATTACCTATTTTTCATAAAAACATAAACATTCAGAAATTTGCATAATAATGTTCAATTAAATCTTAAAATCTTCAATCTGTACATAATTGTCGAATGTTTCACTATATAATAGCCGACAATGATTTCATAGTTGGTGCTGTATTTAATACATATTTCATACTGTAAACGAAATCGTTATACACGTTAACATATGAAATTGTACCGACAACCTTAGAAAATATTGTGCGACAAACTTACAGCAATTATCAAACGAAGTTCGGTTCATACTTGACTGCTCAAACACCGGCGTTCCAGCGTCACACTTTCATAATGCTCCTGATTTTTGTACCACCCGTGTATTTAGTCAGGTAGTTATTTAACACCCCACGAGAGGAAGTTGAAGCATTAAATAAGAGAGTGGCGAGAACAGCCATCTCATTACTCGGCCTGTTAAGTTTTCAACGAAGCTTGCAGACGCCAAAGCTTGAGTAAACCAATGATTTCTCCTTGCCAGAACTTGTTTCGTTTTCAGACCTGATTACCCTGAGAAATCTACTCCTTCTCATGCGGCAGTACAAAAACAGTCATACTGCTGGTTAGTATAAGATTTTCTATAATAATTGTCTTTTATCCTTTTTTTATTAATAAAGAGAGTACAAAATGTACAATAGAAAGGGCTTTGGGATCACTGTCCATCTAGTCGCACAGCTTGCTTACCGACTTATGATACATATTACATTGGTTCTTATGTACTATCCTTAATCTAAATATAGGAATTCTTCATTGGTGACTTATTTATCCTTTCATCCTTTAATCATTTTATCCTATCTGTTCTTAATTATTATAAAGTAATTTTTTAGATACTTGTTGTCACTGCCAAAGCTTTCTACCTACAGATATGACTAATTGTAAGTGAAAATGAATTTATTGCTACATTCAGTGCTTAGATGATTGTAAGTATTTCTGAAAAAACATGTACAATGATATTTTAAGAACTCTAGTATCGACACTGCTATTATGATTTGCCCGGAAAAAAAACTCTGCAGTTCTTGATGGAATTTACAAGATGTGATTAGCCAGGCAAACTACGTGTATTCTCAAGCAATAACATCGCAAATGTGTGTTAATTCCCCAAGAATACACGTCGCCAACCTGACCGCCGAAGACCAATTCACCTCATTCTGCGTATCGTTGTATTCTTTTATCTGAAAATGCATGCATAAATAGTGAGTGTGCACTATGGTAAAATATTAAAAGAAATACGCTAATAATAAATGCATATACATTAAAATGAATTATTTAGGTATTTCGCTTTTACTTCAATTTGTTTTACTCTAGGTAATTAACGCATTTAAATATTAACTGTGTAAATATAACTTGATCCATATATGTATGTATCCCTGATTATAAAGATGTTATGATATTTAAACCTGTATAATTTCTTTGAGATTTGATGAAGAATTGCATTCGTTCTATTGCGTAACAGGATTTTAAAAAAATTCGAGTGGAATTTAAAAAAGTAATACATATAGGTATAGATAAAAAAATATAATTTTTGCTAGGACGATTCGTATGAAATTGCATACACTTTCATCCACATATTCTACATACATTTTATTCCTGTATTCGTGGGAACGCATATTGCATCTAGTAAAATCAATCGCTACAAGTCCGCGTTACATATGCGTACGCACGTCGAGCACCTAAATGGTTTTAAACCATTTATCTGTAAAATAGCGGAATGGCAGATTCGGGTCACTTGTTATCCTGCATTTGAAAACCGACAGTCTCTTAAACCCTCACAGTGCATTGAATAATTGAATTTCTTAATGCCAGTTTAAATCGATCAGTATTTAAATACTGATGCATTAAGTTACTGAAAATTTGAAGAAAAAAAATATAGCAATTATACTAGAATATCGATTACGTATTACGTACGTATATTGTCTAAAAATACTTGATCGCTACAAGATATATTTTGTACTCATTCTTAAATCCAACATAAGATCGATTAGTTTTACACGTACGTAGCTCTCGCTCATGCTGCGAGAAATTAATGATAAGATAACTAAGTGGATCGTGGATGCTTCAGGAAGTAAAAAGCAATGATAATAAAAGTAAACATGATAGCGAATATTATCTCGTACAGAAGAACTTAACCACGTGGAAGTGTTCGATTGGCTGAAGATTGTCAAATACTTCGAATAAATACAAAAGAGGTATTCAAAGTAAAATTAATTGTTTATAGTTGCATGGAAACCATATTTGAGGTATTATATGCAAGTTTTGAATCTGCTACAATATAATTTTTACTACGAAACACGTATGCAGTATTGCAGATATTTAAAGTTAATAAATAGGGATTTTTCATGTATATCATATATACGTATATTGTAAAACTGCATTAAATAGATTCCAATAGCATCATCCATTTAGGAAATAGTTTTTCCATTGTTTCCACGTCTGAATATGACAAGATGATGCATATAGGGTGATGGCTGTCGAGTCCAACACCTAGTTTTATATTTCCAATCTAGTCAAACGGCCATGGTATCGACATAAAATCTGTCCGGTGATATTGTACTCTGTCCAATCCATTTTTTTGGCCCGAATTGTGAACACGAATACACGATGCATCCTAAGTTTGTAACGAACAATTTAAAATGTTTATACTTCTTACAAAAAGAAGGTTACATTAGGTTAGAATCGGATATTATGTGAATTTTGGAAGGTACCCAAAAATCACGCGGAAAGACAACTGCGAAACAACGTAAGTTGAAACGACTCAAGTCAGGGTATGGGAATTACTGTATTAGAATATTTGACGTTATCTTAATGCATTACTAAAAAAACTAGTATGACGTCCTAATTGTAAGAAAAAAAAGATACAAATAAATATACTAAAATCAAGCAATCCATATCCTATCAGTCACGAAATTTCATAAAATAATTAAATTAGTCTCATTCAAAATCTTATGTATCCAAATTGTATTTTATATTATTAGAATATTAGAACAACTTGCGTCTTGTTACAAGATATGGTAAGGAATAATACTATTGTAATATAAAGACATGTTTTTTCATCATTTCGTAAAGAGGAGAGCAATATCTTATTTTTTATAGAAGAATAAAAGAAATGCTTTTTCTTTTCGCATTTCTTTGCATAGGCGATCGATAAAAACTAAATATCAAATCCTGTTACAACGACGGAAAACCTATGATCTATGAGAAAATCGATATCCTAGGAGAAACGCGAATATAAGCAAGACATACATCTTCTAATTAGATGAACTCTGTAAGTGTTGTCTAAATAATCGAGCAATTTTCTAGTAATACTCTGTTTATGATAGATGAGGAACTTAGCATTACGCTGAAGACTTGTTTCAAGTGTGTGCGAATCGTGTAACGTAACACGAACGGATTTGCAGAGTTAAACGCTAATCCCCAAGCACATTGCTCTTTGCCTCCTCCTTGCTTCAGCCTTCTGTTTTTATATGCCTATAACTAGATTTTATGACTGTATTTTCTTCGTAATCACCATTAATCCTTTACCTCTTGAAACTCACTTATAGGTTATAGAATTATCAAATCTGATATGTATTCGAATAATAGTTTCAATTTAGATATTATATTAAGATATTACAGCTTGTGTGTATTTTTAATCGGATATCTTCTTTATGCGGTACAATCTTTTGAAAATTCGCAAAAAGAAGTTCGTACGTTAGATTTGTTTTGGTTTAATTACCAATTAAACAAAAACTTTTAAAGGAGAATGTATTTGGACGATTAAATAAAGATAAGGATGTAAACAAATATTGTGGATTAGTAGACGAAAAACTATTTTCTATGAATAATCTTAGTATAACACTATGCTTAGTGAATATTAGGATTCTTTTATATAGGGTGGGATGAAAATTGTAATAAACATCAAAAAGTTTAATTTATCATTTGAGAGATTTTAACTTTTCAGTCTGTTTTGAACGTAGGTATTATACAAACGGCGCAAGTAGATATTCCAAAAGATAATTCATTTTTTGATATTTCTTCAAGTAGGGTGTCTTGAAGTCGACTAAATAAGTAAAATGTTTCCCTGAGCTCAAGAAGATAGGGAAAAGTTTGCAAAAGAAATGTATGCCTCTCTTTCGAAGTAGGTAGCTATCAACACACTTTTCTTTTTTCCTTCAAATGTATCTACGTAAGTGCCACATTAGCATCAATTCTCACTATTTCATTATTTTTTATACGAGCGAAAGAAGAAGTCTTATAAGATGGTATATGTATATTACTGAGTCGAAATCAATGACAGGTTTTTAACGAAACTCCATTGCGATAGTAGGCTGAAGATTGTTATTAGTGCTGCTTACTTATTATTAGTTTTCTTTTTGGACAGTTTGGTAAAGCAGGAATCAAAGCAGCTATGAAACTTTTTGAATTTATCATCGTTACGTATATTATATCGTAATGAAATTTCGGACTTTCTACTTGAGGTAAGGAAAGGTTAATAAACTTTCAGTTCAGAAGTAGCCATTTAGCAACACTAGTATTCTATTGATCACATAGAATGATGAACTTTATATATTTATAGCACGAGACTCAACCAAGTCTTTTAATATATTTATAGAATTGTCAAACTCTCTTAAGGTAGTATGGTAGAATTATGTTATAAAGTTGGCCGTACATATTTTTATGCCTAATCGAAAGAGCTAAATCAGCTGTGTCTGCTGCCTCAAAACAGAATTTGTTTACCGTCTAGTTAAAGAGAGATATTAATGATTAAAGTTGGGAAAATTTAAAGTGGTGGGGGTAAGATGGCCGTATTTAGTCAGATGTCCTTAATTATCGCAAGAGTTAACAAGTCAATCTATGCATTAGAATATATTTCCAAGCAGCTCGATATCTGAGGCGTTTACTGAAAAAACAAATGAACATCATTTAACATATACTTATTGTGAAATTACTGTTAAATGAAACACATATTTTTCTATTTGCTTTATGAAATTTAACAAATTATATATGGTTATTGATTTGACTTCAGTCAAACTTTACTATACTGCCTTAATCCATTTTGAAAAAACATAACACACGTAATATTCCTTTTAGCCATTGTAAAAGAACCTTCAAACTATTCAGGAAGTGAAACGTGCGTTTTAACTAAACTTCGAGAAATTTCTGGAGAATTGAGAAAAAAGAATGTGATTTTTCGAATTACTATCATAGATGAAAAATCTTAGTATAAAGTTCCTGTTGAGTTAAAAAAAAGGGGAAAAGTTTGCATCTTGAGTCTATAAAAATCGATCGTAACCAAGCCAGAGTAAATCGTATGTTCAAGTAAATCGAGAAACTCCTCGTCCATTCTTTCACGAGGATTTTGATAAAAATCAAAAGTACCGAGAAAGTGCGAAATGGATACGATACGGTAAGATTGCTGGAAGAAGAATCCGTAAAAGTGAGAAACTCACGAAGCGCTTCGGCAGTTCGATGCTGCACATAAAATGTGCGAACTTCTACGTACGTACATGGATAAGGAATGTCGACGCTGTGAAAGGCCATGAATAAAGTACGTTCAATTCCGAAGTGTAGAACTGAAATTTCAAGTGTACATTATCAAAAGTTCAAAACGTGTCGTGGGGCATCGCGAAACGCTGTTTCGCAACTACAAAATTAGGCACCTCCTTTTTCGATAGAAGACAAACATGACTTTCTGAAATTTACAGAAAATAATAAGATTTTTCAATATGCATAAACGAAGAATCTAACTCTTAGCTAATTCCATAAAATATGAAGGAGTAAAAATTGTTATCATATTCAGTAACACATCGTTACAAACGAGCAATATATTCAACAACAAAACACTTATTGGTTAAATTTGACAAAGACCATTACTATAAATAACTAATGGACTATTTTACTATAATGGGTTTGTGGATGTACCCTTTTGGTATGGTTCTAATTGGGTTCATCGATCTCGAAATTATTATAAGAACGAGAAATTAGCACATGACGATCGGCCATAATTACATAAATTGTAGACAGGTAATGTTAACAAGAAGCGGGTAGAGGGTTATACATTCTATTGAGTTCTCGAAATGAAATATTTCGGTGCCGCTGGCCGCAATAACGTAGGTAGGTATACCTAAGCTCGGATCTTAGGATCACCACACAAATGAATCAAGGATTCTCTGCATTACAAACTTCCCTTTACAGGGAGAACACTGAGTAATTTTGAATATTCATCAGCTATGACATGATTGGGTGTAAATAGTTGACATACTACTTCCGAACACTCAAACTGATCGCCATAATAGATTTCATGGGTCTCAATCATATCTTCGAGGACAATTGTGGTACAAGGTGTGCGAATTTCATCTTTCGAAATCTAACGAGAGACTTTTTAATTGGACAAATTCGATTAATAGCTCACGCTTCACGCTAAG
Source organism: Cephus cinctus (assembly GCF_000341935.2). NCBI lineage: Eukaryota > Metazoa > Arthropoda > Insecta > Hymenoptera > Cephidae > Cephus > Cephus cinctus. The sequence goes on along the minus strand of NW_014333138.1, from coordinate 1,425,932 downwards.
TTTAATTGCGCGGAAAGTTTACGTCGGGGAGAATAGGTACTGCTCTGATGTAAGTTGGTATAGACGATCACGAAGAAACTGATTGTCAGAGTTTCGCGAACGTTAGTGTTGAGATTTCCGTGAAAGTGCAAAGTGACGATTATAAGACGATATGCTCAACGCGAACTTGTCATTTATTTGTAAAAAGATTATTGAAGATTATCGCAATTTTGAGATGGTCACGAGGTACCATTACTCGTATCGAAGTACGTGGCTCGAATTTACCGTTGTCTTATAAGTCCTATCGTATAATCCTCATACTTGAAACTTTTGCTCCAACTTATAATTTCCAACTAGGCAGAGTTACAATAACGGGGAAATAAATGTACGACAGCTGCAATGGAATACTTAAAATTTGTATACTTTTAGTTCAAGATTCAGGATTTTCATAGTATCGCATGAAACGATTCGACCGTCGTTTGATAATAGTTAATGATCTCGAATCGTGTAACGTGTTTCCAAAAACAGAAGTGGAAGCAACAACGTCTATCTGGGAAACAAGATTTTATTCGAAAGTTTTCCGGGCGCCATGGCGCCAGAGGAAACGCGCTAGTATGTCGGAGTGCTGGAACAAAATTCATTTGACCAAATTAAACAGAGTTTAGCAATTTGCGCTTAATCCATTTGTCGGGAATCCTCTGTTCGTCTGCCTGTCTGCCTTCAGTTCCCATTCTCCATCCTTTCACTTTCGCATTCTCCTGTTTTTCTCTTCTCGCTTCTTCGCCAACCCTTCTTCCATCCTTCTTACGCGTTCCTATGTTCCTGCGTTCCTACGTTCCTGCGTTCCTACTTTCATCCCTTGAGATCCGCGCATCCCTCTGGCCCCCCATCGTCACATGTTTCTACTCTCCCTTTTCCCTTTTACACGTGCACCCCTCCTCTTCACCCTTGTACCAACCCATCCCTTCCTTAAGCTCTTTTGCCTTCCCTCCGTTTTCGTCTTCTTCTTGAACTAAAGTACTTTTCGCTCTCTTTCTCTCTAAAGCTATCTATCCCTTTCTCTGTTCATCCTTTTATTTCTTGTGATTCATTCGTCTCTTGTATTCCTGTCTTTTCTTTTCCTTCTTCCCTCTGCTTTTTTTTACTGTTTCGACTTTCACTATTATCAAGGAATTGTTTCTGCTCGCCCGGAATGGCGAAATCCCATCTAAGTGTATTGGCAGTTGCGTTTCGGTTTTATTTTCATCCAATCGACTAGGACCTTTAAGATCACTTGGTCGGAAACCGGGATGTTTTGGCGGCGAAAGAATTAGCTACTATATCGCGAAAAACACACTCGCGAATTACCTGACTATCGACGCTTTTCAATTAACAATTAGTTTTCCCTCCATTGGAAAGCTCTTTATTGGACTGTTGCACTCGCCTAGAAAATTTAATTAACGTCTACGCACATTCTTTCTCCGACCCAATAGCTCTCCCATTGATCCTGCTCGCGCGAACATCAATTTCTTATTATGCACAATATTTGATAATATTTTGGTCTTTTCAGAGTTTGGCATTAACACATCGTTATGATAGTGCATACACACCTAGAACATAAATTGTATGGTCATATATGAATCGTTATATAATTTTGCACCTCTCAGAAAATTCTAAAAATCTACAGTCAAATCAGTATACACGTGCACGTAGATTTTATCGAAATATTATGTTCTGATAGGGCAGAATGTTCGACAATGGTACTCCGAGTTGAAATGGATGAAATTCGCTATTTCAAAACCGAAGAGAAAATGTTGAGTTTATGTAGAGAGCAAAAGAGGCGAGTGTTCTGAAGCGCTGCAGAGCGTCGCTAAATGCACCCGAATGGAATGGAGAATCTGTATTAGGGTCACGTTCGGTGTAGTTGGGGACAGATATAGCGACCGCATAATATATTCTATCACGCGGTTGGACGCTTGCATGATCGTGATATGGAGCTGTGAATGGCCCTTTAATGAACACATGCAAAACCGACAACTAATTTCGACATTGGCTAGTGACATCCACATGCTTAACTTACTCTCATATTCCTCGTAATTTACGAACTGCTCAGACTTAAAAAAAAAAGAAGAAAAGAATACGCTCTATCCGTATAAAGCTATAATTATATCCACTGCTTTATAATTTGAAACTAGGTGATTTTTCAATGTCAATGAAAACTAGCGAATAGATTAAATCGGACGTGGTAAAATAGTACAGAGAGGAAATTATTTCTTTTCGAATAAGAAAAGTATGAGTAACGATAATTGAAAATATTTTAAAGTATAAACATTTGGAGAATAGATGATAACGGAGATTAGTGGTTCTAAATATACACAAAGGATGGTAATATTACCATTACATACGTAAGTTTGAAATTTCAATTCAAAAAGCAGAAAGTTTTGCCATTCCGCGGTAACACATGGTAAATCGATTTTTGAGTAATCCAAAGTAATTTATCGAAATGGCCCGAAGATCGATTATCGGAGACGAAGAGAAGACCGTCATAAAGCACATTTGGGGTAACTCGAGGTCCGTAAACCCCGAATAACACAGACACTGCTTCCAAAGTAGAACCTCCCTTCGTTATATCCTTCGCGCCTCAGGAAATATCTGGGAGTCGACTCAATAAAACTACCCCTCCTAATGTAATTCACTCTCTATCTAGTGGGGGAACGAGGGAGTAAGACGGGCGAAATTGATGAACTCAGGATTGTAGGGCGTACGAAGTGGCAGTGTATTGTCTTGACATGGTGAGCGAGGGCATGCGTCCCGTTTACACTCTACCAATCTACCCTGTGCCCTATCATTGTTGTACTATTGTTGGAAACAGAGTCACCTGGCAATGGGAAAAGCTGTTTGGCTAAGGCGATTAACTCGTTCCACTTCGATCCTAGGCCGGGTATCATTTTATCAGGATTATTTTGATAATCACATTGCGAAAGTGATTCCACGACTGTTATCTTCGTTGATCATTTTCATATTTTCTGTTTCTTTTCAGAATCAAACTCGTAGCAATTTTCATCGTAGGAAATTTTCTACTTTATCGTGTTACCCAACAAAAAATATTAATAACTCATCATTTTGCACACTAACGTCATTATCAGAAAAATAAATTTAACATTTTGAGATCGTCAACAGCTGACGAAAGTAATATATTTTTGTAATTTTTCATTTTTTAGTTGCAGACATGCCGTTTGGACAGACAGTGATCACCACAAGACAATTGGTACCACGCACGAGATGGCTGACAGAAACTGCTGCTATTGTTCATTTTCATTAAAGAAAATTTTGTGATACACTTTAGATTGCGTATTTATACATATATATGTGAAAAAGAGTAAATAACATTTTTTAAATTATTTGCAGATAATGCCAAAGTTGACTTTCATTTTCATGCGTTCACACTGATTTTCCCCCTTACAGGGACCTTCGACATAAATGGCTAAAGTATATGTTTTTAATACACATTTGTGTATATGTGTCTGTAAATTCGTCACCTAGGTTGTTTCGGAAAATTTGTTTCGAGATGCTTCAATAACTTCTTAAAATTAATTTTTTTATCGCAAAAAAAACAGTTGCGAAGTTTTTTTAAACCCAATTTAGATGTAACAGTTTTAATATATTTCTAATACAAATTTTTTAGACCATTTTGATTGTCACTTTACAGACTTATCGATAAAGTTTTTAATATATTTTGTTGAGTAAGAACTTTTCAAATTTTCTGTTTCCAGAAATTAACGTTCATTATTATTACTTTCATTATTTAATTGCGCTTCAACTTAACTACCGAAATTACTTAATTGATTACTTTATTTCATCACTATTATCGTAAATACTGTTCTCATGTTATCGACTTATCTGATGCTTCCGATAGATAGTCTATCTATTACAAATATAGTTATAGCAAATAAATTACTTGAGCTAGAGATTTTCAAGTACATAAAGTGCTGTATCCTGCCTACAGTAGATTCTCGATTTTTCTTCCTTTGCTCGGGAGGGGCGACGGAGAGGGGGTATAAAAAAAATTGAGGGAGTACTAGCCGCACCTAATTCATTTTACGAGAACAAATCTGTCAAACGAGACCGAATACTAACACTAATAAAAACTAGAGCAGAGTGACAATACATTCCACACTAAACGCTATTCCCCAAAGTATCTACCATTGAGAAAGGTCAACAAATTAGGGGAGTACGAAGAAAATAAGGCTGAAATAAATCGAGCTTCTACTGTAATTAAAGTTCACCATTTGTTGTAAAAGGAAAACAATAGACCAGGTCTGTTACGTATTGCTTTGTAATAATATACAAAATTTAACTTTAATTTTTAGGAGCAATTCAGGTAAGTTTCTAAACTAATTTAAGGCATTATTCTGGTTTGGAAATTTTTTTT
>NW_014333138.1:1418517-1421003 GCF_000341935.2 Cephus cinctus | reverse complement strand
AAATAATAATGAGTGCTTCAACAAATGCGTTTGGTCTATGGTGCCTAAACACGTATTTAATGGTAAAAAAATTGTTGAAGTAGCTTGTAAACTGGCAGCTTGTGTTTTTAACGAGGGTTTTGATCCAATACTGAAAATAATGCACGTTTTGGGGATAAACCTTGGCCCTATCGCAGTTAATTACGCTAGTAACCGCGACAACACACGTGTGCGCTCAGCCAATCGTTTGAGCGGAGAATCTTCAAAAGAGGCCAGGACACAACGAAAAAAGGCTAGAGTGGAAGATAATGAGCATTTTTAAGAAGCAGAAGGCATACTGTATGGTGTAGGCATCGCTGATTAAGGTAAAGTAAGATTTTTTTGAAATTTTTCATCAAAAAAAACTTTAAACGCGTTTTTCTCAAAACAACGTTTTTTCGCCTGGCGGGCACGATTCAGCCGAAGCCACTGAACCGATCCTTATAAAAATTAAACCACATACTCTACATATACATAGTTCTCTCCTATTCTATAACCGTGTTGAAATTTTAATTTTTACTATTGTTTTTTACAAAAATCAATGAAAAAAACGCATTTTTTTTTAAATCGCCGCCATTTTGTTTTTTATTAATCAATATTAATATTTGTAGAATACGTGAGAACCACTGTGATACTAAATCTAAAACTCTTTGAATTTTTTGTTTCAGATGAACTGATATCAAGTTATCATGCCCGCCAGCAGCATACATTTTTTTTTAAGGGGTCACGTTCGTCAGCCATTTGTTTGTAAAAAAAGTTTTAAAAATAAAGAAAAAAATTTTTTTTGTATATTTCGAGAGTGTACTTAGTAAACCCAATGAGTTTTATATCAATAATTACTATAGTATTCCTTAAAAAAATTCGCAGATATAGCCTTTTTTTCGAGCGTCCAAACCAGAATAATTCCTTAAGTAGATTTTTTCCAAGAACGGTATTATGCAATATCCCATTACTTTTTTTTTGTGTTTAGTATTCCTTTGTCAATTAAAAATATCAAATATACCCCATTTCATTAAACACGATTATATTGTAATACGATGTACGTTAGACTGCAAGATAAATCTGTTTCTAAGCAGCCTTTATTGAGAAGTTGGAAAAAGCAGACTGTAAAATAGCACGGGTACGGAAACGATAAGAATATATGATTCACTAATCATATAACTTATTGAAAACACTGTTCTTTTTAACAAATAATATCTTAAGACATTAAAGGCGGGACTCGTATTAGTACGGTTTGCAATCACATTGCGCAATCCATGCGCCACTTTAAATTTGTATTTAGTATGTTTTGTGGTTTTTGAGTCCAAATTTTTTTATGATTACCCCCACCTTTAACATGTTAATATGATTTCTGCGTCTCCCGTGGTAGTTTCACTCTTTGTAAAATCATTGTCATCATCACAGATCATCATATCCAAATTCGTATCTGCATGGTTAATAAGAGGGATTCAATGAGGATAAATAAAAAACGACTTTTTCTTCGAGTTTTGAAGTTATAACAAAAATTTAACAACCCTTGAATAAATTTACAGAAATACGTATAAACCATATTCCAAAAAAAAGATTGCGATAAAGATCGAACTGGTTCAATAAATACGGTGGTTATAAACTGACTGGAATGTGATTTGTCAATAGTGACTAATTGGATCTTCGCTTGAAAATAAATGGGGAAACGTAGTGAAGAAGTTGTCAGTATATCTTAAGAAACATTGAACAACGAAGAAGAATTCTAATCCGGACAATTGAGCCAAAGGCTTTTGGTTTTCTCTCTTCAATGGCGACCTAGTGCTCCGGGGATATTGTAAACAACGGGATCAATGTACGGAAACAAAGCCTGGCACTTAGCGGCGAATTAGCCCTGGCTGGGGGCGCCACTGTCGCTCTTCATTACAGGAACGCTACCCTAACGGCCCTACCTGCTACCAGTCTCCCTTCTGCCTTTCTCTCATCCAAGCCTACGAAGCTCTAGAAAACAGTTCTTCCTCCTCGTACCATCTACGTGTCTCTGTAAGCCTCTACACATTAAATCTTCGTTATACGACAAATCTTACCGTCTAACCTTTTACGTCTTGCGCCTTGATTTCACTTTGTGCCTGATAGCAATTAACTGTAAAGTGGTATTTCGTTCTTATCTAGGTAACATGAAGGTTTCGTAGATGATTAAATTTCACGAGAACAAGATGGTAAGATCTGCAAGGTATTGTCGCACACGTAATAATATTCTCGCAATGACTTAAAATATTGGGAAACAATTTGAATTAAGTACAACTCAAACTCGCTACTGATATATTAAAATGCATTGCGTTAATACATCCACGATATAAATGCAGTAGAAAAGTATCATTTTCGTGGAGAAATATTTCATCTATAGTGGAAAGGAAAAACAAATTTTTTAAGGTAACAACAAATATTGGACAACACGTATTAAGTACATCCCATATTAAAAAAAAAAAAAAAAAAAAATGACG
>NW_014333138.1:1284698-1418380 GCF_000341935.2 Cephus cinctus | reverse complement strand
AAAAAAAAAAAAAAAAAAAAAATGACGAAGAGAATGGCAAGGTCGCAAAAATCTCATGATCGATTACATCCAGATGGAACAATCTGAAACGTGTGTGAGTCCAGAGCGCTAGTTTTTCATGTAGAGAAGGTGATGTTGAACGTATAAGCAAATCGAGGGTAAAATTGAGAGAAAGAGTGAAAGAGTGAGGAAGGGATGGTGGGCATGCTGGATTTCTAAGGGCGGCGGGGGGTTGCGCGGGGGAATTGTTGAGGGTTGAGAGCTCATGCTGGCTCACGGATCGAGCGACGGCGTAGAGATGCGGAACGGCGGCGCCGAATAGAGAATGGCGCTGGTAGAAGGAGGCTCGTAGCAGCATCCATTGTCGAAGCTTATTGAGAATCTGCCAATAGCCTCGAATTCAATTTGACTAGTGAACCACGCATACTGTTTAATATACAGATATCGTATTCCGTCTGTTCTGTGCTCTGTTACGTCGCTATACCCAGTTATACGTCGCTTTACATTGCTATAGGTTGCCTGCGTTGGTACACACACGTTTCAGATCTTTTATATCCGGAGTCGCATAGCTTTAGGAGCCTTTAATTTCGTTGTCATGCCCCGGTACTAGAATTCTAGGCATGCAAGAGCGTGAAGAAATGCGCTAAAGGGAGATGTGTGTGTGAGAAAGAGACGTTAGGAGGGTCCTGCGGACTAAGTGAATGAGTGAGACAGCTAAAAGAAGGTAAGAGAGAGGAAGGAGGGATTCGTACCGCCGTTTATCTCAATTTACTGGATCAGCATTGAAGCCGGACGATTTTTCACTTTTTCAATTTTTCACCGTGTCGCAATGACGGTTGGGACTGATAGAGGGACAAACACGGAGTCTCTGTTATTACGATTTTCTTCCAGTGCAGGTATCTATATAGATAAGTACTGTGGAAGGCAGGGGGAGACAGGCGAAACTCTTGAGCCGTTATTATGCCGTATTTCCCGGAGGGATATTTCGTTTCGGTTCTGACTAATGACTAGAATACAGAAACGTGGTTGGAGGAGAATGTTTCACCCCTCTCTCTCTATCCCTATCTCTCTCTCTCTTCGTATATGCTTAAGTCTCTCTTTCTCTTCTAAGTCTCACCTTCAATTATCAATGGATCAAACGACCCAGTACTTGGCTGAGTGGCGCATTGTTACAAGAAAAGCAGTACTTAGTCCTTCCAATGGTGAGAGCGTGGGCGTTCGGAAAGAGGATTTTCTAAGGCTTAGTAAAGCATACCTGATGCCGCGATCGACAAATATTTTGGATCATTTATGCCCGCCAATTTTAAATGGATTTCTCTTAATTAAATACAACCCATACGTTAACGATGTTGGGTGTAAAATCGGGATACCGAACATGAAAGATTTTTGGCGTGTATATAAATCAGTTCCCTATTTAATATTGTTCGACGTAATAATATTCTAAATTCTTATAGATTATTATTGAATTTTATTAAATATATTCAACTTTAATAGGAACTTCAATGTTGTCCCGTTCAAATGATGTTAAATATTAAAAACATCTGGGAATTATCTCATGTACGTCATTTAATCTGGAACGAGTATTTTTGTTTCGATTAGTGTAACTCCATGCATCAGCTCTAATATTTTGAGTACACCTGTGCAAAATTTCGATCGGTGTTACTTACATTGTAATAACACCATTTTGCAGTCTATTACTCTGCTGGAACAACATTTAGCGTAAAATGTTGAACAACGTTGCTTACATTGATAATTTGATAGTAATAATTGAGATGCGAGAAAAGCAGTCGTTTTTGTCACTAATCGGATTAATATATCGCATATAGAGCAAACTGGAGCTAAAGACGTCAGTGCAGGTTGTAGTTAGGACGTTTGCCGATTGAACTTCAACTGCATCTAAACAACAGTGCAATCGAAACTTTTATCTTTCCTGTCCGTAGCAAAAGTTTCTCATTTTCAATGTTTTTTGTCAAAGGTAATGTGTGGTAACCCAATGTAAATCAATGCAAAACCATTCATCACCTATGAAAAAAGAGCATTGTCAATGGGAACTTTTTCTACGAGTGAACATATAATATTATAATGCAACGTTTCAATGAGTAAATAAACTTATATTTCTAGGTGCTATAATGAATTGTCTTCTAAAACATGTAAACGCAAACATTTTTTTAGAAAACGGCGCCATTTGATAGCAACTAGTAGTACTCATTAAAATGCATATTAAACCACCTTGCGGTAGGAAAATAAACTACTATACGTGTTATTAACGGTTTACTGCAGTCTGGTATTATTATACTAAGCACCAAATGAAGTTGTAGTTTACAAAATGATGGTGTTAAGCATAACTATGAGGGATGTAATGTGTTGTATGTACAACGGCTGTTTTACACCGCTCATCGACTCTACGATGTATAGCACTTTTGGTGTTATAATGACTTAGAGTTAGCACTAGTTTTTATAAGTTTATAACATGCATCATATTTGGGTGCGAAAAGGCTTAAGTGGGCTTTTTGATGCGAGTTCAAAGTTTTTTTTACAATATTATTGTTGTTGTTCTTATTATTATATATTATGATTTGGTTTGATTTCTCAAAGATTTAAACTATACTTCAATAAGATTCGAGTTTAACTTATCTGAAACGTTTGAACTTTAACAAAATTTCATTTGTGATGCAACATTGAAATTAAAATTTATGGTTGGGATGAAATGGCAGCAAAAGGAAATAGTATTATGAACGATGACGACGAGAATAAAGACGAAATGGAGCATTATTTTACTGAACTATTCAGATGTTTATAATATTTTTGTTGCGCGATTGTCTGTGAGTTACTTTGGTTTGGTTATTTCGTGAGAGTAATTTTATAAAGGATTTTCTTTCTATTAAGGTGGTTAATCATGACAGCACTTCCAAGATACGGATCTGAATTTTGTATGTTTTCGATGGGTGCCTAACGATCATGTTTGCGAAATTTCAAAATTATTTACCATCTACTTTACGAGAAATACGAAATGAAAGTAACCAAAAAAGCACTATGCTAAAATAGATATATTTTTCTCGAGGTATTGTAACTCCTAGGTGATAAAAGTGGATGAAATTTTTAGAAAACATTTCCTTTACACGACGTTAACTTTACTACGACGATTCTTGAATTGAAAATCTTGATATTTTTTATAGTTTTATTTGAACAATATGCGATATGATAATTGTTACAATGACGTATCTCTGTCCTTCAGCTGGTCTCAAAGGTAATACTTTACATAGGAAATATTGTTGTAATAAACGTTATTGTACGTGGTATTCGCCGAAATGGGTATACTATTATTATGATGCTAGAAGAACCACCTTAAAAGATAATCCGTATTCAATTATTCGTAGTAAATTTCAGTCTTTTCTCAAGAGTGATAAGTTATATCAAAGAAAGAGCTTGAAACGATCTTAGTTGTAATACCTGACGTGATACTCGACTGAACCTCCCGATTTCTTGAAATATACGTAAGAAAGCTTTTCGTTTGACATCAGCTCGCTTGAATGAATCCTTGCTTGTTCGATTAGACGCTGAACCGAATTTTGATATTATATTGATCAATGACTGTATAACGTTTATGTTTATATGTTTTGGTTCCCTATACTACTTGCCTTACGTAGTACTTTACTTATGAAAAGCAGAATATTCCTCTACAAGTTTAAAGGTTATTAAAAATCGGTCATAAGGCAAAAAGGCTACTGTATAAATACGAAAGACTAGGTAATGTATAATATAAACGTGAAAGGACAAAAAAAATACAAAATAAAATTTATATTAAAAATAAGAGGTAGGTATAATATACGTAGACTGTTATTAATAACATTAACTGCACTTTATTACTGTTTATGTCATGCGTATCTATTTTATCGCACATAATGAACTGTAACGTAAAATGGTGCTCGCACAACGTATGACGCATTATGAACATTCGAAATAACAGTTTATTCATAAATAGTTGATAAGTAATAAATCCAAAGATAACATTTTCAAAATTCGCATAAGACAGAGATGTTTGATAGGTGAACATTGGAACTTGAATAAAGATATAGCAGGAATGGGAATAGGAGAAAGAAAAAGACAAGAGAGAATAAAAAGTAGAAAACTGGTGGAAAGTGAGGTAGGTAGGTAGACGATGCTACTGCCGACGGAATTTGCATAACAAAACGCGCAATTAATAAAGTTCCACGACGGTGGAAACTACCGACAAAAGAGCATTTCGTCTTTTCACGGAGGCCAAACCCTACAGCTAAATAAGTCAGACTTTGTAAGGAATCCGCGAGCAAAACTTGGCAATCTTTGCAGGGCCAGAAAGCGCGTCAGCTACCAAAGCAACTACGTACTTTAAATATTTTAGTGGATTCGCTCACTTGCAGTCCGAAACTTTAAGTACTCCTGACAGTCGCGCCACAGTTGCCACAAACAAAAAAAAAAGGAAACACAACGAACAACCACCTCAGCCAATTCCCTAGCACAAGGGCAAAACAATTGGCACCAATGAAAACTAATCACCGAACGTTGATTTTTGAGCCAACAACCAGTCATTTGTATTACAAGAGGTAAATAACAACGGGAACATATCGATATATGTATGTAAGGATCTTCATTGAACGTAATATCGACATATTGACGTTATGGCTTATGAAATTGGGTAGGCACGAGTGTAGCATTCTTAGAAATGACAGATCAATAGATACATCCGTCTTAATAATTATTCTGATAGCTAGCTGTCAAAGGAATTTTGATCAGTTTCATGAATCGTAGTCTAATTAACGTAATTAATTTCTAGGATGAATCTCTCATGCCTCTAGAGTACTATATCTATATTTTGGTGACAAGTTTACAGATTCGAAAGTTCGACGAAGTATCTTTGCAAATTAGACATCATTATTTATCGAAGTGAGTAGTTTGCATCTGTGGATGCACAAGCAGCTTCCCTTAAGTCAAACAACCAGTCAGCAGGAAGAAGATGGCACTGCTTAATATTTCAGACAGCCTGCAGCTAACTTCATGCATACTTATGGCTGCGTACGTGACTCTTTGCCGAACATCCCCGTAAACCAAAATACGAATTGATGTCTAAGCAAATGTTTGCGGCATTCTTGGCGCTTAGAATCACTCTCCGTTTTTTTTTCACTTTCTATATCTCTTTCATTTTATCGACCCTTTAGCTGCATTATCTTATTTGTATAATAACCATTGGCTTGTTTCATACGAACCCTTGGTGAATCCGTCGATACGATAGATTGAGAGAAATGAAGATAATATGAAAATATGGTTCTTCATTATTTAATCAATTTGCTTTGTTACCTGGCAAATATTCTATTTTAAAAATCCAGGGACCGTTGAACATTTTTTATTAGGATACTTTCATTGTAAATGAATGGCTGAGAGTTTTGTGGATTCAATATTTCACTTCAATAAGAGAATAAACAGTTTGTTTTAATTTAATTTTGCATTTAGTCTCTTTCTAAGCGAAGCAGCTATTTAGGAATTTTAGACATGTGTTCAACTTTAAAAATTCGGAGAAAGGACTAGTGGTATATCACATATGTACTGTAAGCTCACATTCACTCTTAATATCAGAACAGAGTAATAGATCTCGGCGCATGCGTGATAAATATCCGGTAGTTCAATTTCACTATGGACCTGTGCAAAATATCTAGAAAAATTGAAAATAACGATTCGTACTGTTCGATGCTATTTTTTTGGTTTACAGATATCCGCTTATTCCACTCACTCAACGTGGATATTTGAATTTTATAACTACACTGGTTTGAAAAAGGATACTTCTATATACATGACTCGAAACATATATATTTTATAAGGTACGAATAGCAAATACTATATTAGACATGTCATCCAGGATACTGGCTGGCTGTACAGCGATAGACAATATCCCTAATAGATTTAAATGCACTTACAGTACTGCGTAGTGCAAGCAAATGTAGCACAGTAAACAGTAAGCTAAGGTGATTTAGTTTGCGAGGAAATCTCGCCAGATATTACCATTACAATGATACAATAACCCATAGGTGAGCTATAACTGTCATAGTTACTGTACCTCGTCAAGTAATCCAGTAGCATCAATTCCTTTTGTAAACTAGTTTTAGCTATTCCATAAAAACAGTGCATGAAACCTTATGTAATTACATAGTCCAGGAAAATTGCAAATAGTAACGAAAGATACTTTAAAGAATTTACTATATTTATTTTTTTCGTTGGACGATTCCTCACCAAACATCTCTTGACTACTCAACTACTGCGAAACGATTGTACAAAAGTACTTTGTCTTGACGATAGACTGCTTGATAAATCTTCAAATTTTTTGCTTTTTATGTGCGAAGAAAATGACGCTATTCACCAGCTCGCAGAATTGGCTCGTCGAAGTGAACCTCCATATACGTAATTCTAGTACGCAATAAAAACAGTAAGTTAAAAACGGTGACCACCCCATTCGGGAAGTTGAGCCAACAATATGGCAAGATGTTTGATGACGTGATCAATCACTGGCCCTGTCAGGGCTGGAGAAGGGTGTGAATGTAAGTTAGCAGCTCTCTTCAAGTGTCTATGATGGTAGTGCTCTATTACGAACAGTGTATTACCTACATATCTATACGTTGTGTTACTGAACAGGTGCTCATCCATAGCTGACATGTTATCAAAAGAAATTCGAAAAAAAAATTATCAAAAGCTTGCGCTGAGTTTTTCCTCCACGATGATAAACGATTCAGACTTACACTAATACGGTATTTGGATTTTTGAAAATTTATACAACAATCACTAAATGATTTTGATAAGGTTGATTCAAGAATATTGAATAGGCACGAGCTCAGTTTTGACAGTGGTTTAAAAATGGTGATTTTCTTAATATATAATATTGTTACTACATTACAGTTCGCGAAAGACGTACTTCTACGGCTGAAGTCAGTTTTATTAAAATAATAGCAAAGAGATTGCTTAGGTTCCTAGAGGACAGGGCGCACTTCGAAATAAAAGGGTGCATTATTAAAGATGTCGAGTATCTTCGTGGGCAAGCAATGGCAAGCAATTCCGAGACTCAGAATTGAGCAATTTTTCTGTATTTTGTTTACACATGGTGTCTACATTATTCCATTGCCGTTCTGGAATACCATTTGCATTGTTAATAGAATCCAGCGTAGCGAGCGAGTCTCTTATTTCGATAAATAAGTAACAAATACTCCTTTTTAACGTGCTATTCTCCTTCATTATTCGAATTTCCATTTCTATCGACCTCAACAATATTGACAAATCCATTAAGTCCTTCAGTAGTATCGCACGCTTATTTATAATTGATATAATCGATGGTACAGCATATATGCTACATTGATTTCGTAAGCAGGAGCAATCGACGCGCAACAAATGTAAAGACGCGTTCACACTACCCGACATCGATTGAATAACGACTACTTGATACTGTACGATAAGTAACGCAATGTACAGTCAAGAAGACGAGTTTCGTTTATGCCTACTGATACGATTTTTGCATTAAAGAAATGTTACCCAATCGAAGCACTCGGGTAGTATAAACGCAACCTTCAATTAATACGTGTAGCTTGTTCAGTGTATTTATCTGTTAAGTATTGTATATTTGTTGTTCAGTTGTCAATACTGCGTCAGTAGAAAAGATAACATTATCTGTCGCGAACCGAAAGTAATCTAAACATGACACGGTATAATATTCTTCGTGCTTGAATCATGTACAGATCCAAAGTAAAAAAAATAAAATATTTATTAATCGCGAAAGAAACTTTCAAGGGTGATATCGTTTTTTCGTGAAAACTTTCACTTCCAGCGGATCTGTCGAAATAGTATGATACCCTGTTGTAATCATTAGGTAAAACTTTTCACTGTCAAAAGAAAAGTTGGCGTTTTCAGAGGATCGCTTTGGTTCCGCAAGGGATGGGAAATCGAAAGTTCGCAACTTCGTAGATACACGAGAACAGAGGGAGCAGACATTATATATTTATACTTGAGTCAGCATTGTCTCGAGAAAAAATGTCAGCCATTTTCCATCCAATGCAACGTACTCGGTTTTTGAAACATGGCCGCAGCTCAAAAATGTTCCGAGTAAAGTATCACCTGCTCTCCTCTCTACTCACTGTTCTCTTTCCTTCTTTCTGTCCCTTTTTCCCTCTTTCCTTTTTTTTTATTCTCCTACCAACCATTTTGTTTCATGATATGGGCTACAGTACTCGCGGCGATCCGTAATATTGCAGTTGGATGAACTGTATGTGAAATATGAGAAATTTTACCATGCA
The DNA here is from genome assembly GCF_000341935.2 of Cephus cinctus. Lineage (NCBI taxonomy): Eukaryota > Metazoa > Arthropoda > Insecta > Hymenoptera > Cephidae > Cephus > Cephus cinctus. The sequence continues at coordinate 1,410,074 of NW_014333138.1, read as the reverse complement.
TTTTGGTATGTGGAATATTTTATCAAATGTTTCATAAACTTGACTCACTGATGATTGGTTTTATTTTTCATCGGCTACAGAGAAAATGGATGAAAGATTTCTTTTTCTATTTGTAAAATGTCATATACATTTTATTTGATGAATTTAATATAGCAATGTCACATTATGCATTTGATGACAAAGATGTAATTTTGACGTGGCTATTAGAAAAGGATTTTATCATATCGCTATGGGAAATCAGAATTATAAAATAATTTTCATAATTTCAAAAATTCGAACCTGTTACTAATACAGAAATTATTATAAATAGGTAAGTAGACTTGACAATTCTACATTCGTATACGATAAATATATTCATTAATCTTCCGGGGGTAGCACCTAGTTCTGGGATACTAAGTGTCGTTGTGATGCGGAGCGAGAGTCTAAGCGTGAGCCCTGGAAGATCAATATAAACTACCTACTTGCTTCATTAGATTAAAGTAATCGCCGAATTTACTGCTACAGTTATATTCTTAAATTTCCCTGATTTACTAAATCACTAAATATAACATTACTTAAAAAGATATATGCAGGCAATAGATTATAATCTGTTGATATTATGAAATCTGTGACTATTTTTCTTATAATTAAAATATAATTTTCACATGCTGGTTTATAGTATAGGTATTTGTAACCATTGAAGTAATCAACAAATTTTTATAATATTGTGGAAGTGTTACTAGCATTACATTATTAGTACATGTTTCATTGCTATAAACTCTAAGTTTATACAACCTAAATATATATATTTTTTTTTAATAAAAATATAATAAGCTACAGTTATACGAATATAATTTATTTTCTTGATTCGATTTTTATCCAAAAGCCATTCACAGGGCCCGGCAGGACACTGTTTGTACTAAATTTCATAGGTACAGTTGTTTTCTCGCATGGTCTAAAATTATATTTCTTTAATAAATGAAAGAGGACTAATTTACATTCCATTATTGCGAATCTATTTCCAATGCAAATTCTTGGGCCAATTCCAAAGGGCAAATATGCAGAAGGAGTCATTCTCTCACTACCGTCTAAAAATCTTTCAGGATCGAATTTATCAGGTTCGGGAAAGTATTGGGGATCATGATGAATGCCATAAACGGGAATAATTATTTGAGTGACAGGTTTTACGGTACATGGCTTCGCGCCTGGTGTAGCTGGAGGGAGTTCAACACTTTTTGTACACTCCCTGTTTAATTCCGCAACTGGCGAATACATCCTCAGTGTCTCATTAAAAACTGCATCGAGATATTGCATTTCCTTCAGATCGTCGTAAGTCATCTTGCCGTTAGATTTTTTAAGAACTTGATCAATTTCCATTTGCAGCTTCTTTTGAACTTCAGGATTAGTAGCAATTGCATAAGCAGTGAAGCACATGGCAAGTGATACTGTATCGAATCCACGAAAGAAAAATATAAATGCTTGCGCAGTCATATCCTGAATAGTCAAATCTGCAGCTTTTCCAGATTCCTTGGCCTGTATCAATAATTGCAACATATCTGGTCTTTCAATCTTCTGAGCGATTGTCGTAGCAATAGTTGACGTAATGATGTCTTCGAAGAAGTTTGATACCCGTTGATTAATTATTCTCAATTTTAATGAGTTTGTCAATTTCGGATTTACCTGGCCTATCATGAATACCATAGATTTAAAAAATCCAAAGGTTGTCGCGTCCTTGCCCATTTTATAAAATTCATTGTCGCGCTCCTTCATAGAATTTACGCTTATTCCAAAGGCTGTTGTTGCAATTATGTCGTTCGTATATCTCGAAAAAGCATCCCTGATTTCCACGATGTTTGTATCACGTTGTGTTGTCACAAAATCTGCGAATTCGTTGGCGCAGTTGGACATTAGCTCAAACATCATTTTCATTTTGCTCGACGTAAAGGCGGGGCTCAAGATAGCTCGCATTTCTCGCCATTTGTTCCCGCGTAAAGAAAAGAGATTTTTTGCAAAAAGTGGATCGAGTTCTGGATTGGCCAATGGTTTATGATCCACAAAATTGTCAAAATGTTTAATTCCAATTTCTTTGATGAGTTCAAGGTCCCGTATCATTATTGATGGTAACGTAAAATCATACATCCCTGCGTACTTTGCTTTTGGCATTGAATCATATAACAGCTTTGATTGTTCTATAAACGATCTTATCCTTAAAATCACTGGTCGCTACGGTCGCTCCTTTGCTACGCCCACTATAATGTGAGATTTCAAATAAGGAATTCCCATCTTTTCGAAATAACTGTGGTGTCGTTTTACGTACACGTATATAAAACCAATTAATGCTGTCACTATACCGACGGTCCATACATTCCACCATTCCGAAAAGCTTGCGATGAACGTGTACATTTTTGTACGAATTTCCTTTGTTGCACGAAAACAAAATTGTGTTAAATGTCAACTATTCATATATTCCGAATAGCACAGCTTACTTGAGACTGACCGCACAGTGAAGCAAACTCCTACTTATGTACGTAGATTCGTGTAATCTATAATTTCATATTATCAATATATTTTTTCAAAGCATGTTATGATAACATAGGACTGACGAAGATTATATAGAGTTAAAAACATATTTATAGTATATTTTTATAGTCGGTTAAGTCCTCTTATCTATTTCATGAACTACGATAAGTTCATCTTTATTTACACGATATCGCTCAACGTTTTTTCATATTACACGTGCACATGAAGCAACACTTGATTTAATACAAATAGCCATTCTCAACAAATACTATTGTTTGACATATGAAATCTCAGTATACTCAATTGCATGTAACGTGCTATTCTCTCAATGATTTGGAAAAGAATGATCCTACGGCGAATACATCCTCAGTGTCTCATTAAAAACTGCATCGAGATATTGCATTTCCTTCAGATCGTCGTAAGTTATCTTGCCGTTAGATTTTTTAAGAACTTGATCAATTTCCATTTGCAGCTTCTCTTGAACTTCAGGATTAGTAGCAATTGCATAAGCAGTGAAGCACATGGCAAGTGATACTGTATCGAATCCGCCAAAGAAAAATATAAATGCTTGCGCAGTCATATCCTGAATAGTCAAATCTGCAGCTTTTCCAGATTCCTTGGCCTGTATCAATAATTGCAACATATCTGGTCTTTCAATCTTCTGAGCGATTCTCGTAGCAATAGTTGACGTAATGATGTCTTCGAAGAAGTTTGATACCCGTTGATTAATTATTCTCAATTTTAATGAGTTTGTCAATTTCGGATTTACCTGGCCTATCATGAATACCATAGATTTAAAAAATCCAAAGGTTGTCGCGTCCTTGCCCATTTTATAAAATTCATTGTCGCGCTCCTTCATAGAATTTACGCTTATTCCAAAGGCTGTTGTTGCAATTATGTCGTTCGTATATCTCGAAAAAGCATCCCTGATTTCCACGATGTTTGTATCACGTTGTGATGTCACAAAATCTGCGAATTCGTTGGCGCAGTTGGACATCAGCTCAAACATCATTTTCATTTTGCTCGACGTAAAGGCGGGGCTCAAGATAGCTCGCATTTCTCGCCATTTGTTTCCGCGTAAAGAAAAGAGATTTTTTGCAAAAAGTGGATCGAGTTCTGGATTGGCCAATGGTTTATGATCCACAAAATTGTCAAAATGTTTAATTCCAATTTCTTTGATGAGTTCAAGATCCCGTATCATTATTGATGGTAACGTAAAATCATACATCCCTGCGTACTTTGCTTTTGGCATTGAATCATATAACAGCTTTGATTGTTCTATAAACGATCTTATCCTTAAAATCACTGGTCCACGATTGCCCACTAGAATGTGAGATTTCAAATAAGGAATTCCCATCTTTTCGAAATAACTGTGGTGTCGTTTTACGTACACGTATATAAAAGCAACTAATGCTGTCACTATACCGACGGTCCATACATTCCACCATTCCGAAAAGCTTGCGATGAACGTGTACATTTTTGTACGAATTTCCTTTGTTGCACGAAAACAAAATTGTGTTAAATGTCAACTATTCATATATTCCGAATAGCACAGCTTACTTGAGACTGACCGCACAGTGAAGCAAACTCCTACTTATGTACGTAGATTCGTGTAATCTATAATTTCATATTATCAATATATTTTTTCAAAGCATGTTATGATAACATAGGACTGATGAACATTATATAGAGTTAAAAACATTTTTATAGTATATTTTTATAGTCGGTTAAGTCCTCTTATCTATTTCATGAACTACGATAAGTTCATCTTTATTTACACGATATCGCTCAACGTTTTTTCATATTACACGTGCACATGAAGCAACACTTGATTTAATACAAATAGCCATTCTCAACAAATACTATTGTTTGACATATGAAATCTCAGTATACTCAATTGCATGTAACGTGCTATTCTCTCAATGATTTGGAAAAGAATGATCCTACATGAACTGCAGACTCTTTTAAGAAGGGTACTAAATACTATAACAATTGGACGACTTTGACGTAATACAGTTTGATTAATAGTACCTATTACAGGGACAATGGATGTCAAGGGTAAAGTAATGAAGCGAGAAAAACGATTCATTCCTATGATCTGTTCTAGTTGAAGAAAATGAGTATCAACTTGATAGTTTAATCGGATGAACATTTTATTTTACGTGTGTAAGTGAGGTGTTTTATACTATATCATTGCTGAAAATCTGATACTATTTATTTTGCTACTTTCTACAATGGCATGTTCTAATAGGAAGTTGTGTAATGTATGTTTTGCTATGAATCAATTATCATATTACAGTGAAAAATCGTCTTAAGGAGAATCATAATAAAATAAGAAAAATTAAGAATATAAGTAAAATTTGTAATGAAGAAAAATTTGTAGAGATGTCAAATGACGTAAATTAGTACCACTTTCGTTAGTCATGCAGAAATCTCAACTATGAGTGAATCAACATAGTTTAACATATCAATTTTATCTTGAACGTATCTTAGCACACATATGTCATATCAGTGGTTATGATATTTTTTTACATCACTATTTACATAATAAATGACTGATACTCGTTTAGAATTAATTTTGAAATACGAAAGAAATATAAAGTATATGACAAATGGACATTAGTATATGAATTCTGTGTAATGGAGTTTGAAGTGGACGAGTACTACATGCAAAATAATTTTGTTCCAACCAATTAACAGCAAACCACGTCTAAATAAATGGTTGCCAGTTGAGCGCAATTGCAACGAAGTATAATAGCACGAACGCGTTGATATTATCGGGTCCATTAAGTCCATCGAGTGAAGTGAGCTATGAGAGTCAAATGGAAATGGTATCGTGAAATGATAGTGCCATAAGCGCAAGAAATTATTTTCCATAAAACGAGAATTTAAATATACATATACAGCAAAAAATGAGCTATTTGACCAAAAATTCTTTCTGATGTCAATAGCACAAATTTTCTACGAAGATGAAGGTTAGGATTAGAGTAGTTACTATTAATAGTACTCTTTTGTATAATGTTTACGAGTGGCAGTGAGAAAAGAGTGAAAAGAAGAGAGTGAAAAATTTCACGTTTCACACAAAAGTTCACGGATGGTTGAAGCTGCGGTAAAGGGAGGAAAAACGCTTGGAAAAGTATCGTCGCGCTAATCTACATAAATCGCAGCTAGCATTCTACACTTCGCTAACTACCGGAGCAGGCGAAGCTGAGATCTTTATGGTAGCAATAAACCCAACCTTGCTGCTTCGAGTTACAAATGACTACTGGTTGCTGAAAACTATTGCTGCATATACCGCAAGCTTCCGCTTCCGTACTGGCCACACAGCTTCTATCAAATGGGACCAGCTATAAATTCTGCTAACGTACACCGCGCAAGGATCGCGTTAATAATTGTTATTAAATAGCTCGTAGTATTATGGGGTGCGTTCTACCCTACCCTATGGCAAAGCACCATGAAAATTGAAACTGATGCTTTTTATACGGAGTTACCTGACTTAAAGCCTAGTCCATAACACATAACTAGATTCGATATTCATGGGCTTTATAAATATGTCAGTTGTGTGTTATATTTAATCCTTTGTCTTTTGTGTGCAGATTTTTATTAGGTATTTTATACAGCAACAACGGAATTTCGAAAGGATACTTTGTGTCGTGTGTAGGAGGTGAAATATGAATGAAATAAGGGTGAAGCTAGGACATTGAATTATAATAGTATTATATTATTTCGAATGTGTACGTGTTATTAAGATGCATCTAGTTATGGATCGAATGCCAAAATATAGGGGAAGCATAGCGAGTGTATGTATTTGGGTTTGACCACTCGTGACGCATAATTCATAATCCCATAGAAACGGACAAACACGTGTTTAATGAACGGTTTAATGAATTTGGTGAAGTCCGTTCCGCGGTACGTTATGCTACGCATATTAATAACTATGTTAATACTTGCACTCAATCCTTTCCGACCTAATGAAAAGCGACTAGCGGGTATTTGTATTTTCATTGCACGAACAGCCTTCGCGTACACGTATCAGCCTCCGTGAATCAATTGACACTGGACACATATACCTACGTGTCAAAACCGAGATATATAGAAGTTTTTAATATCGATGACCGATACATTTTTTTTAGAATGATTCAATAATCGACTTGTTTCAATTAATTTAATAATTTTTTTAATTTTGTTTTCTTTTTCCGTTTTTTCTGCATTGATTACGCATTAATACGCCAAATGAATAGTCCATTTGTTAATACGGTAAGATATTTATAATGATTAGTTCGTGTTAGCGATTATATTGGTGTGATGCACCTTATTTTTGTTAATTCAATTTTCTCGAATTGTTTTATTTTATATAATTGCCAATCCACAAGCAAAATAGTTTAAAGTGCCAGATGGAAAATTACGAAGCCCATGGGAAAAATTCGCTTTGCTGATGTATTCTTGCCAAAAGTAATGCGTGACAAATCAATGGAAAACCATTTATTTTCTTTGGCAAAACATTATTGGTGATTGAGAAATTTCGCTACGGGAGTCCGTAGTACGAAACGCGTGTTCCCATCTAACTATTCATATAGTGCATTCGAGTACGGTCTGACACACATTTTTTGGCCTTCGTAAATTAGAATAGGTAGCTGAGTTTTCTGTCTGTGCGTCTAGACATTCAAACCGAATTCTCTTCAAAGGAAGAGCTCGGGCAGTGCCTTGCAATGGACATATGAACTGACCAGAGTAACTGCTTGGGTGATTTGAACTGAAGTGTTATAGTTATTTGATTTACATGTAGTGCATGATATAACGATTATAATAACATTCATAACTATGCGATGAATTTTAGATAATAGCATAGACTTCGTTCAATTAATTTTACCATATTTGATGCAATTCAGGTTCAATGAAAACAAATCAATTGCTTTTCACTATATCTCGTATAAATTATTTTTTCCAGATATGCAATGTACTAAATTTGGTTGTCCTCACAAATAGCAAAGCTAACACCGAGTTTTGCTAGAACTGAAAAAGGCAGAGGCAAGGCAATCATAGAGAAAGGCGAAGAAGATGAAAAAAAGGACAAAAGAAAAAATGAATAGGAAATCGTTGCTGTAATAGAACGAACTGAGGACAGAGCACGAACCAAATGCAATCTATACAGACATATTCTACGATAACCGCTTCAGATTTCAAGGATTTCCAGGATCAAGCTGCTTTCGTAAAACTTTCACGTCTTTACAATATTATTCACACAATTCTGAACATAAGGCGATCGCTATTACACGAATCCGTCCAAATGATTCCGCAGGATTCTATATTTTTTTAAACGTAAGCTTAAATATAAGTTCCGCGTATGGCTATATTATCGTTTAATGTATGATAAAAAAATGTATGCAAATGTAACGTCTGAACGACTATTGCATATTATCGATAAAGCAGGAAATGGAAGATCGATCGATTCTACTCTATCGATTTTTAAATATCCTGTTTAGGTATGAACCTTTCGGAATTTTACACAGGATCGGCCTTTTACTTGCGTCCTAAGACGTTAAGTCACGTAACTTGTTGATAAAGATCGAAGAGTTACTCACGGTTGACGTGAACTCGAAAAAATATAAGCTTTAGGGGTATTTGGATTCTTGTTGAGCATCACGTTATACTTTTAGGTACAAAATAAAATTATCAGTAGAACGATATTTATAAATTGAAAGCTTGTAAGATATAATTTGTAATAAATCATAGAATTATTTTCTATCTAGAATTATTGTCGGTTGGGAGAACAAGGGAATCGATAATTCACTTATTCGCGTTGCTTGATATTTCTAGGCCTTAGTAACCATTCAGGACTTTCTATGGCCGCGCGAAATGCTATTAGGCATTTTGATGTTGGAAAACCTCGTAGGGGACAACGAAAAAAAGGTCCTTCTATGAGCAAAAAGGATCACTGCATGTCGAAGTGCATCACATAAGAGAGAGTGAAATAGAGCTGGAAGCCAGCCAGTTAGGCAGCCGCCCAACCGTCCAGCTAGCAAGGCAGTCAGATAGGCAAGCACTTGCTGGCTAGATGGGTCGTCAGTAATTGCCCAGTAATTGTGTTTGCTAATTGAAATTACGGCATCCTACTGGACGTAACTCGACTACGGGATAACACACGTGATCCGTAGGACGTTTCATGTCATTGACTGCCAAGAAAACTCCTGCCAAAGATATTCGCCATTACATCGCCCTGTTTCGTAAAACGTAAACTTTCGTTTCTTTGTCATCGTCTACGACAGGGCGTGTTTTCAAAATAGCTATTATCTGTTAGATTACTATTCATAATTGGAAGGCGATTGAAAAATTAATTTGGGTCGATAATACGGGTCGTTACGAATAATTAAATACCGTGATAAGGAAATTCAATAAATTTAGAATTAATTGAAGTCAGGTTAGAGATATACAATGTAAAATATAATTATTGGAATATTACGCAAGCGTTCACGTGGATGGCAAGATGGATTGCTGATATAATTAGGTGATTAATTAAAACGTAACCAGGCAATTGGCAAAGGAGAAGTGAGACGGCTGAGAAAAAATTCTTTCATTCGGTTTAATAACCTGGTTGATAAGATAGAGGAAGTGGGGTGAGGTTGGCTGATGGGGTGGGGTAAGGGAACAGCATAAGGTAGGCGCAACTCGTGAGAGGAGTGCACGGCGAACAGTTGCAGAAGCAGCAGGGATAGATTTTTTAATTTTGCGAATTCTTAATTATTTCCCAAGCTAGTTTTAAAGCCTCTTCGCTTCGCTCGGCGGGCTCGGGCTGATACCGCCCCGCAACACAATCTTCTGCCTGTAATTGAAAAGGGCTGAAACTCGTATTCTCGGAAGGAACTGCCCCACCTTCATGCTACGGTTTTACGTTCCGTCCTTCACCTTCCGTCTTTTGACCATCCTCCCTTAAACACTTCACCTCCTCTTTATTCTCGGCTTCATGCTCGATTCAACCAATTCGCCTATACAAGTACAATTTGTTTCCCTCGGATAAAGTGTGTAGCGACTTTGAATAGATACTGCTAAAAATTATCGATCTACCTTTTTTACGACTTCATTTTTCGTAAATTTAAAGTATTTTTTTATTTTTCTTGCTAATTAAACAAGCGGTTATTAAGAATTTGGAAATTTGGATTTTATTTAATGATCCGAACGATTTTTTTATTCAAGAATATAGAATTTAACTCGTTTTTATAGTCAGTTTAAATATTCAAATGAGATGTTAGGAATTAAGAGACTTCTCTTTATTTTTTTTGTATTTTTTTTCACGGTCTATTTATGACTTAGTTTAGTATAATTAAAACTATTTAAGTTTTCCTAATTATTATTTTTTATATACTTACAGACTTGACGATCACTTTTGTTGTAGAGATCGGACAACTTGAATATTATCTGAAACAATATAACATAAGTTGAAAATAAGTAACAGGAAATAGTAAATATTATATTTGCAGTAAAATACTAGAATATGAAATATAATATTATATACTTTCATTGATAATTTACTTCACTTTTAATCTCAAATTTCTTATGAGACGTGAGGTAAATAATTAGGACCTAGTTTAAATAATTGTCGGCGTCCTTTTCAATTTAAGCTGGTAAATCCACGTTATTACCCAATTGGGCCCAATGAGAAAATTAATGATTACCATGATTGTCATTTAACAGTCATAGATTCATCGTCAAAATTGCATTTGGTTTATCAGTGACAAAAAATATTGTATAATTAGGTAACTAGTAAATTCTCAAATAAAGAACATAATTATACTAATTGAAAAGGTCAAATTAAATGCACGAAAAAAATGAAATTTTAATATAATAAATGACCACTATTCGTAGCAAGAAAATATTAAAGAAATAATCAATGACGACAGTCATGTCAATGAGCAATACAGTTACAAAAAGTATTCAGCAAGCACAGTTTACAAAAAAACCATTAGACTCTATAAAAGGCTGCTGTCGCAATTGCATTAAATAATAAATGGAAACATATCTTAATAAGCAGACAAAGAGTGATATTAAAGAAAACCAATACACGCAGCAACGAAAGCAGCAACGTTTATCGCATCAAAAATCGATATGGAATATCTCGTGGGCGCGTTGAAGGGTGATTCAGTGGGCGGGTGGATACGTGTGAAAACGGTATTTCACAGAGAGTTTGATGAGCTCCCGCATTAAGCCGGGGTAAGTAATTATCGACTGAGCAGTGACCAGGGTAGCCTGGTCCGGCCACTCCCTCTTGGGTGTCCCAGTGCGTGTCCCCGCATTAACCACCCCTGCAGACATCGTTTTCATCAAAGTTCAAACGCTGCATATCGGTGATGCGACGATCTGACATCAGCATGCCTTTATTAACCGGCGACAATCGTAACTTCCTCACGGAATTGGTTCACGACCACATTAGGCCGTCATTGCTGCCTGCTGGTTCTACTGGTTAAACATGTCGTGTAAAATAGCTCAATTATATTCGACAAAATGAATATGATAATCAGAATAGACCCTCGTGACTGAAGTGAAACTTCCTGTTCGATATAATAAAGCATCTGCCACCCACTTGACCTTGTAACCCCAATTCTAAGTAGCGTTTGTTGTTGTATTTGGTTTCCTTTATTGTAAACATTTTCTACCTGTATTTTAGATAATGCCTAGGCATATTAATCATAGTATAAGGTTGTATGGGGTATGTTTTTATCTGATATGATTTTGGATTGAGCATTTTATAGAGGTAAGTATTCGACAGAGCAAACACAACGAATTACGCTATGTAGACCGATAACATCAATTATCGGTATTAGGTATTGTGTACCTCAATATTTATTTTTCACAATTGTTCATAGGTAGCTGTTGAGATGGTAATACCTTAAATTGAATTACGATACTTATATGATAATAATCATTATTTTATGTTAAACATGTGAAAGGTTTTGTCCAGTGACTGTGTATATTTATTATAATTAACTTAAAAGCTTCGCAAACGTGGGTTTCAATACAATTTCTTTGCAAGAAATTGTTTCATCTCAGCTTAGACACGTACTATCCAAATATAGTATTTGTTTGCTGAACTAAACTATTGCCAAATTAATAACATTTTGTGTATATAGAAATTGCATATATAAAGAATATTCATTAAAAGATTACTTATGGCAAAACGCTGGTTATGAAGAATTAAAGAAGAAGTAATGAGATGGAGAAGCAAGAATGTCCTCAAAATCTTTGTATGTAGAAACGAGCAATTCTTAAGAAAGGTTGATACCAGTAAGTGGCAAATATTTGAGTTTTCGCCACTTGTGCGTCTATAATATGTTTTCGATTTTGACTTCTGTTATTTATATTGGTCTCAATGACTATAAGGTACCAAGAAATTATCAAAATATTCCTATTACGAACTTGTACAGCCGAAAAGACATTCTACGAGAGGTATTGAGTGAAACAGATAGATGTTCTATTCGGAAGTGACCAGACTGCTGGAACGTAAAATTTTTATTTTCATTTCTTGAAAGTCTTTATGAAATTTCCATGAAGTATCTGTGAAATCAGATTTCTCGGCCGCAGAAAGAAATTTTCTAACCCGTCTTATCTATTCAAGTTCAAAAAGCCTTTGCCTTTAGCTTCCTTGCCATATTTTCCATACTTCTTTCAATATGCTCTTACGAGCTCCACTTTTTGACTTGACGTTTCTAATTCTCCCTTTCTGGCGTAATCGACTTACGAAGGGTAGTGAAGGAGCTACTCGTAAATTCCACAGACTGGGAAAAACGAGCGGATTTCTTGTCTTTGGTGCACCGTAATGTTCTCACGTTCTCTCAGGCACTTTCGTGCTCTGTGAATCGAATAAAATATTTCTGTATATTTTGCAAATTCATATATTGCGTCATCGAAGGCTATCACCACTCGTGTAAAGTGCTCACGGTACTTAAAATTTCGCAGGTTAAAGGATGTGCATAAATCATACGACCACTATAGTACATTCACGTATTTTGAGGTAATATTTAATAATTATAAAGTTGAATAAGACAACTAGTTTCTCTTTCTACGATAAATTAGTAAAGCATAATAATTGTTATATTTATTGGTACTGACAATGAGTATATAAATATAACATTTTAATCTTTCCTGTGGTTAATAATTGATAATTTAAAAAATTACAAAGATTTATATAATACCTATGAGCATATAAAAAATTATTGCAAAAATTCGTCACTTATCAATTTTAATAGTTAAATCGTGAAAATCAGATACAGGATTGTACGATACTATAAGAAAATCATATGTACTTCGTAATATTAATGAAATACAAAGCGACAGGACATTACAGGGTGTAAGGTACTACATATAGTGGTCCTTGAGAAATGGTTAGTATGTACATAGCTAACAAGCAGTAGGGTGACCGCTGGCTCAGTAAAAGGGTTGATTGACATTCCCTGGCCTCCGTCTCCTCTTACAACCTTGGGAAACTTAAATTCCCACTACTTCAAAAAAAAATTGCTGACTCGCGTCGTTGGCTCGTCTTGCCTCGCCTCTATTTACAATTGGTTACCTGATGCCGAATCCGATGAGAAGTAGAACAGGCTACTGCACCGTAATTTGAAGCAGACACGCTTCATTGGAACATAGAATCCATAAGAATTCTTTCCTTTGGTGTGATTCTTATCTACTTCCAGTTTGCTTTCTTTCATTTTTCAGTGGAAACGAAGTTAACGTAACTTTGACAGTTTTAAAGGTTCTTTGGTGATCTTGGAACATACATTTACTAATTTTGATGATAAATACGTAGAAGTGAGGATGAACTTTTTATCAATGATTGGGGAATTGAAGAAGGTATTTTGTAATTTATGTATTATATGATCCGGTGGGAACACAAAGAGGAAGCTTAAATGACAGCTGTTAATTGAGGGTCTTAATAAGACTGTGAAAACAGCAGCTAATCAATTTGCGGAATTTACAATGGACGCCGACAACGGCGCCTAAATCCTTTGAGCAAGTCTACCGTCTCAAACGTCCATTAATATATTCAAGACCATTTCAACCGCGATATCTCTGAACCTACATGGAAATTTCGCAGAGCCTTCCTTATAAATATTTAAATTAAAAGCAACCCTTTCTCGAGGGTGAGATCGTGCGCTTGAATTTTTCAGACTTAATCGAGACGAAATTTAGCAGCTACTTTTATTTACATATTAGCAATACGCAGCTGAGTATGGTTTAGCAAAAGAATTTCACCTTCACCTTAAGATCATGTACGCATCCATCACTCTCAATTTTGATTGATATTATACAAATATAAATTCTTCTTCATAGAAGGGTCAGATGGTAGCAATTATAACGTTTATTGTCAGCGTTTTAATAGCCATTCGCAAGTGGTGCCTATTTTTCAGTTGAAACTAAACGGATCCTTATTATGCTGTGAATAAAATCGTCCTGATGAGAATCTTTCGAGAATCATTCGTACATGATATTCTATCTGATGTTCAGTCGTCCAAACTGATATCTGGAAGGTGCTACCTAAGAGCTGTATAGTCCGAAGTGTCCTGAGTGTCCAAACAAAAAAGACTCGTGCCGTTTGAAGGAAGAAGAAGCTTTACCAAATTCCCAGTATACACAGGCGCTGTTTATGGAGTTCTTTTTACGGCCCCCAAAGAATTCCACGATACTGAGGCGACGCTGCGTAGAGACACATGCCTATAGGTATAAAGCTGTGCTTTCAATGCACGACGGATATAATAGCTACGTAGTGAATTTAATTACGCAACTCGGACAGTATTCTTTTTATTATTTCGGTGCCTACATTCTACGTTTCGCTGGAGGAGAACACATAAATGTGTACATGCGAACTCGTTTTGTACGCCGCTTCTATTCGTGTCGCTCGGAAATAGCGGATTCAAATTCTGAAAAATGCGAATAAAATAAAGAAAGCTTCGACCACACCCTTTTTGCATATTCACTAGAGATATTAATGCTAACATCTGTCAAATTTCATCAAAGGATTTTTAGTACTTCGATGTAATCTTCGATCATTATTTTTTGTTGAGTTTTTGTATAATGATTCATATCTTTATTTATCTTCAACGGATTTTCGGTACACGTTAAGGCTTCTCAAAGTTTGTTATTAAATTTGATAACTTTGTTATGTCTACCTGTTCATATATTTTAGACTGACAAAAATAACCATGATAAATATCTAAATTGATTTTTTGTATTCATTTTTGTAGGGTTGTAGCGTCTTCATATCAGATCTAAACTAAAGACCGACGTATATTCATACGTATATATAATATATTGATACGCCCGTATCAGTACCGAGGTCAAATCTGCACCATGCTCACAAAAGATTTCCACACTCATTGGTAATTTTTCCAGATTCACGATCACTCAGTTGTTTTGAAAGTTGCCACCGTTTTGTATGGCCTTATCATTTCAATTCACAAGAGAGATTAAATCTTGTAGTGAGCAGTAAGTACTGCAGTAATCTTATTACTTGTTGGCAGTTTTATAAGTATTATTGCTGGCAATGTAGAAAATTTCAAAGATAAGCGAGGGCAAACTTTATCAAGCAGACTGCAATTTTTCTCACGTAGAATAATCGATGATCTTCGGATATACAGGGTGAGGCGCGAGAAACAGAACACCTAAATAACTTTATTGGATTTAAAGATACGGAGTTCGCAAATATCGGAATTTAAATGATTCGGAAGGGCGCCCATGGCTATCATAATATTTTTTTTTTAATTTCTTTTTTTACCAGTTTTTTCATGGTTATCAGAGTTTTTTTAAATGGAATGGCACATTTTTTCTCCTTGCACATTGTAGCCGGCATCCAAACGAATCCAACCATGTAACATAGTATGACCTTCAAAATGACCTCCAACCCAGAAATATGAAATTAAAACTAATTCGACGTGTTAGAGATTTGGCTTTATTTCTGTTACGCTAAATGTTCAAAATTACTCCCTTGCACGGCGATACATTTGTGAAACCGTGTAGTAACAGAATTTACTACTCTGTAGTTAATTTCTAAAGAAATCGATGCACAAGCCCTGGTGATTCTTTCTTTCATGTTCTCTGCAGTGGTTGGTCGTTCATGATAGACTTCGAAATTAGAAATTAACTACAGAGTAGTAAATTCTGTTACTACACGGTTTCACAAATGTATCGCCGTGCAAGGGAGTAATTTTGAACATTTAGCGTAACAGAAATAAAGCCAAATCTCTAACACGTCGAATTAGTTTTAATTTCATATTTCTGGGTTGGAGGTCATTTTGAAGGTCATACTATGTTACATGGTTGGATTCGTTTGGATGCCGGCTACAATGTGCAAGGAGAAAAAATGTGCCATTCCATTTAAAAAAACTCTGATAACCATGAAAAAACTGGTAAAAAAAGAAATTAAAAAAAAAATATTATGATAGCCATGGGCGCCCTTCCGAATCATTTAAATTCCGATATTTGCGAACTCCGTATCTTTAAATCCAATAAAGTTATTTAGGTGTTCTGTTTCTCGCGCCTCACCCTGTATACACTGTTAAAAATGTTGGTAAATTTACTATACAGAACTCCATGGAATTTACGACATAGGTATATGACATTCATATTAATATACTTTTGTCGTAAATTCGAAAATATTATACGAACTGTATGACACCACAATTTGAAAATTAAAATAGTGCATATTATTCGACCACTAAAGTAATTGTACATAAAAATAAATATATAGTTTCGTAAATTCTATATACGAATAGGAATCTGATATTTACGTGTATTGTAAACGTGTCGGTCAGGTTCTTTAGATTTCAGTCACTGAATTTGAAGAATAAAGCAACAGCGTATCTGAAACCTCTGAGTGAGTTTAAGATCCACATACATTTTCTAATAGGGATAGAATCAGAGTAACTTTATCGCTATAGATAAGTGGGTATGCAATTTGATATGCGTGTCAATTTTTCATATTAATTTCACGAAAATTCTATATACAAGTGAAATGGATATAAGAAGAATGTTTTATGTACGGCGTAATGTTCTTGTATAGAGAATTCTTGATGAAACTGTGAACAATATTTGGCTCTTTGGAGTCGAATCCTTCTCTCTAAGTAAAGCGCCAATTTCCATTAGAAATTCCCCTTTGGGAGATTTATCCTTGATCCCCATTAATAATTAATATGTTATGCGTGCTTCCGTTTATTGAACTCTACTTCCTCGTAAGTAAGCCGTTTGTGATTCAAGATACACTGCAACAATACAGTAAGTCTGATGCTTTCACAATTCCAAATATAATTTCAAATTATAAAACAAAGATTATCATACGGTTATTGATAATATATGAGAAGATTCGTAGAACTAATGAAAAGTACAATACAATTCCGAAGTGTAAATATGTTTTCTATCTTACTCAATTTTCTCCGTGGATTTATTATTCGGTGAAAGTTTAGAGTTAAGAGATTTAGATGGGTATAAGCTGGGTAGACGATACGAAGGATGATTGAGACAGAAAGTATTATCTTCGGTATCATATATGTATAATGTATATACTGTATATATTTTTTAAGAATGGTTTATAATTTTTAGGACTTCTTGTTTCGAGTATTGGCGGCTATAAGGATACTCGGTGTTTGTCAGCACGGGCCTAATAGCATCTTGATAGGTAAGTATACTGTCATTATGATAGAGCGGCACTCACACCGAATTTTCCAAAAAAATGTGCATGCTGGACACTCGGAGTTGTGATGGGCGGAGAAATGGTTTTGTTAAGTTAGATTTAGTTAGAATTCCAAGTCCACATGTCTCAAGGTCTAACTTTCTTTAAAGCATCCTCTTGCCGTTGTGAGTGCCACGCGTCCTTATAACTACCTTGGACAAGTTTATATATATATATTATATATAAATATTTTTATATTGTAACGCATTTTCTGGCCTACGTTCTATCTACGACCCCAACGTGGCATTCCGCGGATCCCTTGGGCGCCAGGTGCATCCTTGCACCAGCCCGACACATCGGGCCTTTAATTTCTAATCCGCGGCACGTCAATTCCGGGAGTCTTCTCGACCGGATCTTCCCGCTAGCTCCTAATCCGACATGATAGAGGGGAACGTGAGGGCGGCGAGTATCTTCAGGAATCAGCCGGCTTCTTTGGCAATAACTAACACGGTGGGATTTAATTCCAACAATGGCCCTTTATTTTACCTAGGTAAACGAGTACAGTCGGGTGATGTATACGAGCGCGGCTCTATACAATTCTAGTACACCACGCGGTCGCGGAGGTCTTCTCTGTTGACGGTGGACGGTTGGAATCTGCAACCGCCAGGACTCGTGCCAAGATGCACCGGCGGATGCGCGTCACCCCCGGCTGCATGGTTACGGGGCGGTCGTCTAAACTGCACTTACCGAATCTTCCGGTGAACCGTAACTTTCTTCCTCATCGCCCGGGTGGTGGTGGTTGGCAATTTTCCTCCTCGTCGGCCGTCTCCTTCCTCTCTATCACTCTGAGTTCCGTAGGAGCGTTGACGTCGTCGATAGATCCAATTTTTCCTATCAGGTCCGGGGAAAAGCCATGGTCTCTTGCAAATCTCACACACTCTCACCACACTCAAACCAGAAAAATCGCGATACCTTATCCGCCGATTTTCGGTATTCCTGTTCCGTGGTTCACAAGGAAGTCGCCCCCCTTTCGGCCCCCGATCCGAGGATTTCCGAAGAATCCCGAGTTCACCCGAACTCGTGCGTTTACTCTCGCCCCGGTCCGCTCTTCGCTTTTCGGCGCTCACAGCCCGCCAGTCTCCGGGCGGCGCCGATCTTACCCGAGCTCGCCCGATTTTCGGACTCGGCGGTGCCGGTTTCTCTCCCCGGCTTCCACTTGCCCGGAACCACCGTCGTCGTAGGCATTCTCTTGACGGCTTTCGTCGGCTTTCGTCTTTTATGTAACTGGCCGTCCCACGGACGCCACGTTACAATATATATGTATACATATTTATAAATCGATATCCTAACAAAACGCGAAACCTGAATGCGTGACACGAGCAAATCCTCACTGTTGAGCAAAAAGCACGACTAGCAGAGCTCTACGCGCTTCGCTGTTTGTTTGAAGCACAGTCGGATGTGCTTGCGTCTGCAATCAAACACGGAGCGAGGATCCGGCTGAAGCACCCTTTATGTACACGTATATCACTCTCACGATTCCCCATATCTATCAACATACAGGGATTAGGATATGTATATAAAGATACCTATATATATCTACCGATTGCCTGTGTGCATGTTTAACATTTCAGAGAATCGAAGAGCGCCATTTTATGCATATTGTATATTCTCCTTATTTAGCCTCCATATGGATTTCACACGCACAAGAAGTAATTCTTATGAAATGGTTGAGATACATAATGTTGTATGTTAATAGATAAATTATATAATGGAAATACGCTTGTCTGTACATATAGGGTGTTTGTTTATTTTAATAGGAAAAGATATGTCATACGCATGCTGCTGAAAATTACGATTATTAGGATGGAAAATGAAAATCCATGTGATTATCAGTATTGTACAAAAAAAATCATTGTTTCATCTAATTTTCACAATTTCAAGATATGACGTCGGTTAACGAAATTTGAAAAAGATTGTCTCTTTTTTAGCACTAAGTGAGGTTGGTCAGAATATTTTACATAGATTGTACTGGGTTGCATAGATTTTACTTTGAAGCTACATTGTTCGATTTAAAAGTTTGTTAGTTATTCAAAGGTATGGTAAATATTATCGTTTTATGTTGTACGCAGTATCTGTTTACTAAACATGGATAGGCAGGTGCATAAGTTCAAAATTCAGATTTCAGTGAAGTAGACAGACAGAAAAAGCTTTTCCTTATCAAGTAAAGAAGGAAAGGAAAAAAAAAAGAAAACGGAAGGATGGTAAATAGGAAGGAGAAAACAAGATGGAACAAGGCTGCTGTCAACTCTTGAGCAATTTTAAATGTAAATTTAAGTATTGGCTCCGTTGGCTGCTGTCTGGCACGGAACATCCGACTCTTCCGATGTATTTGCATGTTAAGTGCTCACGACCCAATAACACCCCCCATGGAAGCCTCACGCTCTTCTCTCATGGCGTTTTATGAGCTACCCCGTGTTTCACAATAGACTTTGTGCTCTTCTTGCTATCTCGTCAATCAAGACAACTGAATGGTATTAAGTCAGTTTTCAAATATTAAGAAGCTACGAATCGATTTATGTTGCTACTTACACATTACTGATTCAACAGAAAATTGTTTTCACGGGTTTCGACGTAATAAGAGTAGCACCAAAAGTCGACCACTTCCTTTTTCCCCTCTTAGTAAAAAAAAATTACATGCGGAAATTTGGTGTTTAAAATTTTTGCTTTCCGACAAAGATGCTGATTGTTCCGTCATTCAATAAATGATAGATTGTCATTGACGGAATTTAATGGTGGTGGATTTTTGAGGCAAACGAATTGACTTTCTAGTAGATTGTACTAGTGCTACGTGTCAACGAGTTGCGTAATCGGAAAATTAGTACGCGTAAAAATAAGCCTGGATATATCTTCTAGTAGATCCATACCAGTTACCGCTGTGTTCTTTGGTTGATAATTTTTTATATCATCCAGGAATCTTCCTGATTCTCGAATTGCACGAAAAGAGGATGCCACCTGGCCAAATAGGTCAGGTGATTGACAGATACTCAGAACTCCGACGACGAATACTTATAGATGCTTAAAAATTTGTCATGGCGGAAGAATCCAAAAAGTATAGAGGAGAATGATACTAAATGATATATAAAGAGATGCGCTAACTCGTTGCTCTTTTTCTTCCAAGAACCAGTCATATCGATTGATTTCTTATTTTTTTACTTATTTTACCATTTTTTATTCCAAATATTCAGATGCGGAGTAACCAATATGTACCCGACGTAGGGGGTAGCCATATTAGAAACTGAAGAAAGCTTTCCCCGAAATTTTACGGAAGTCGTAAAGGTAGTAGACTCGCCTTACGCAAAGCCTCGTTTTCTGTTCCTTGATTAACTGGACTTGGAACGTAGGCATAGTTTGGGGTACCATGTAGATTGTAGTCATTCTATTAGTCAACATGAAATAAATTATTAGAACATAATATTCTTGTATCCGCAAAGAAAACGGATATACATTTTCTGTTAACTTTGAATTACTTCAAATTATTTACTAATATTCGGAAAATGCAAAAGTAATATAATTATTGGAGAAAACTCACTTTTACATCACGTTAGTTTCTATCCGAAATAGAATGAGTAATATTGTTTATAGAAATATAAAGTTTCTCCAGAAGGGAAATAGTACATCAAAACTGACGTAAATTGTAAAATACTAGGTAAATAAAAGACTGATCTCGGGGCATTAAGGGATTGAAGTAAAGTTCAACAAATTCCAGGAAAAGCAGGAAGAGGAAGATAAAATAAAAAAGAAATGGCTAACAATGGGAAAGGGTCTCTCGCGGTACATTTGGGTTTTATTGAATAAAACACGCGTCAACCTCATTCGTTTTCGACGTTGCGCGGCTCCCCCAGACTATTCCGCAAAGCAGTACCATTATTACAGCACGCTAGCTTATAGCATTCTTGCGTGCATTAAGACCGTTTTTTTCCACTTAGCAATGACACTTCAGCCACAGGAATTCCTGAAATATCCGTTCAGCATGCATCTTCCAAAGCTACCTTGCTAATAATCGTGCCTCCTTTTATTCATTATTTTTATCAATGGCTACTGTCATTCGAGTATTTAGGAAGCGACTTCCGGAGCAATAAATTTTCATAATCTTCAATGATCGCTTTCACGCAATTACATAGAATAAATACAATTGCGTGATACTATATTTTCCGAGCATAAATATAATCAAGCTACCTGATATTTCTTCAGGACCGGATTAGGTATTAGTAAGGTGTGCCCTATTTGGCTCGCCTGATATCAACATGATTCGAACCTGATTTCAAATCGATACGGCTTGCCTGATCAGGCGAGCCTAACACATTTGAAATCAGGACCATACGAAGCATTGATCAGGCGTTCTTGATCTGAAAGGGCCTGCATTGTTTCCGATACTTACAGGTGGATGGATAAATCGAAAATCACGCCCATGTATCGAATGGCTAAGAGGACTTTTTTCTCATATTTTTAAGTTCCTGTACTGATCATTCGAGCTGTTCATTTCCTATTTCTGTGACATATAGCGAATAGTGAAATCGAATAAGATTGAAATTATTAAAAGAAAACGTTGTCTTTTATTTCGCGTGATCTGGTATATCATGAACGTGATACGTCAGGTCTCTTAGAATAATCGAATTAAAATATCCAAATCGAAACAGATTTATATCTGGTCCCCATCCGACTAATTTCGGGTCGGAACAACCCAGGAGAAATGTTCTAGTCATTTCCTTGGTAACGAAAAGGCCCCGACCAGGCTGAAACGAGGCATCCCCAATAATAAATACGTAGCTAGTAGTCACCGTAGCGCACATCAGAACATCCAACTACTAAACTATATCACGTTTCGCTCTTTTAATGAACATTTTTTCTGAATTTTATCAAATACTTTTTTCTATACTCTGCAAAATTATGCTTGTAAGATTTAGTATATCGTACATTGATCAATGCATATGTGCAATTATGTCAATTTCATGTTTCATGTGTCTTAATGAATATCAAAACTGTCTAAAGAATTTACTGCGCCAATTTCTAACCAATTTCTGTTTATGATCAGGCTCTCAATCTAGGCCGGATAAGGCATCGGATCAGAACCATATGTTCAATAGCGTTACATTCCGGATATGAGCCAAATTAATTTGCCCGATGTGGGCTGGATTTTATTTTGTGGAATACCTGATATCGTTGAATTATGGTCTATATAAATTTCCGATTGAAAACGTAGTAGGTCCATTATGCATTTTATTTGGAGCCATGAAAAATCGACTGAAATTGAAGATCTGCTGCATTAAAAAACTGAAATTCAAACAGGATTAACAAAAATTTGTTCTTTTATTCATCTCAATTTCATAATTATTATTATTTTCAGTCAATAGTTACTGTTTATTGCAGTGGTAAATATATATGAATGATTATATCATATTAATTACATCAATAAAATTTACATAGTAATCGAATCAGTTGATAGGAGCGCATTGGTATAATTAGTGAATTGATAAAGTAAAGTTGGCTCATATTACATGAAATCATTGACTTAGTAGTGAATTAGATATCATTCACGTTTATAAAGTGAATTTTCAAGCTATTGAAACAATCAATACAATTTGAACTGATTCATTTGTAGAAAGTAAAAAGAGTTTCAAATACGAAATATTTATCTTTTAACTATAAGTGGGTATACATAGATGTGCAAAGTATTGCCAAACAGAATAACAAAATTATGTAATCCCGTACGAATATAACTCTACAAATACATTACGTATATCGAATCTAAGGACGTACTATTAATAAATACAGAAATAGCATATATTTGTTATTACGAGTATTGCAATTATAGAGAACTAATAATTGAACATGGAATTGTCGTGATATTAAATTATCAATAAATACAGCAAATCGGTGTCTGAATTTGAGAGCGAGCTGAATGTTCATCATACTGAAAGTGGGAAAGCAACATAGAAAGACGCATTGTCTTCCATATGATGAGACTTACATTTAATAAAATCCCATGCGAATATACCTCTACATTTTTTGTTTGATATTTTCTCCATTGAAACAAACTGTAAAAGTAGCTTTCAAAATCGCGCAGCTACTTCGCAAAAAGTTTACAAAGCATCACCGCTATTGGTACTTATCAGAACTTTTCGTGTCTGAGCAGCAGCTAATGAATGTATTTCTAATGGAGGCTTGGAAAGTCCTATTTTATGGCACACGCTGTATTCTGGGAACAAAAGACTCCTGCGAAAAGGGTTAATGTGAAAATCATCTTGTACGTAATAGATATTGTTATTCCAAGTCTATATATGTATGTGTAGTTCTTTTCCCTTCAGACTGAGGATCACTGGTTTGTCGAGAACCAATTCTGTTCCCTTTCTAATTTCTTTCCCTTCGTTCCTTTCCTTTTTCCTCGAATAGCTTCGTTTGCACTCCCCGATTGTAAGACTTGGACTAGTACTTTGCGCTTCAAATAGGCAGTATTTCGACAATATTCCACATTGAAGTTCAAAAGAGAAGCTTATGTGCGTATAAGTAAGTAGATGACTTTTTATTTATTTTCAACCTTTTGGTAAGACAAGGAATATTGAAATAGGTTGTGCTGGGACATGAAAGTTCAAAATAGGTTAAAATCGCAAACAATATTAGATATTACGTATAGCTTCGAAGCAGGATATTAAAGTTGAAGAGACGCATAAGGGGCTTCGTCTGGAACCTCAAGGTCCAATGTAGGCTCAAAATTTTAACTCGAGTCGGCCTTCGACGTGGGAAAACTGCAATCGTAAACATGGCATACTCCCGGATTTCCGGAAAAGCTTTTCGTCACCCTTCCTCGCACACCCTCGGTACCTACAGAGTGTACCAAAAGCCGAGACTCCGGGATAGGGAGCGAAGGGAACATGGATTTACTTTTACTGTGAGACTCGTTTGAATCACGTTTTACGAAATCTCTAACATTATCGTCTCTAGTTTCTATATATATATATGCGGATCCACAGGAATTACGTATTTTGCTGATATTCCCTTGACATTATCGCCTAATGATATCTAGGATAAAAGGTAGGTAGGGAGGTAAGTACTAGAAAAGTTATGACAAAGAATGTAGAAGTTTCGGAAAGCGCAATTAACATCAATTAATGTAAATTGTGCCTTTACACTAGCGCTTACATTCTCACGTTTGAAAGAAAGATGCGCCTACGACTAAGAGAGAACTGAGAGGAGAATGCAAGAGAGACCACGAGTATAAATCAGTTTCACGTAAGCTTTTCAACTGCATTTTGGAAACGTCTTTTGTTCACATTCTTTGCAATGAGTTACCCATATGCGCCATTTTAACACCTTCAGGAACGGAGACAGATATTTGTGTATTGGCTCAGCCATCATTTGCGGATAAGAGACTAAAGTTCGTGTTTCCACGTCTTAAGATATTTTCACTTATACAGCAAAGCATGCCGTGAAAACCACTACTTTTCGTGCGAAAGGCACCGGTGCTCAAAATATTAAAACTAACATTGCCGAACATCGACATTGTTACCTCATTTGCATTCAAAGCTTAATTTCGCTTATAACTATCGAGCGCAAAGAACGTCGAACAAGAATAAGTAGAGAACTATAAAGTGTGTAGAATTTTGTGCTTGCACTATTTTAGAAATGGAAATACTAGATATAAACAAAAATTACTGTTTCCTTTACATTGCTGGAACGTGGTATTTTTTGTAAATTTCAATTTCACTTGTTTATTCGTTCCTTTGGAATTTCAAATACGTACACACTGACGTGTACACGTACATTGATACTTTTTTTACAGTGGCGAGTACACAAGACAAAATCCAACAACCCCGATGCAGTTGTACCTAAAAATGAAAATAAATTTGGCTTAACACAAAAAAAAAATATTAAAAGCGAACCATTTACCTCTATCTTCTATTTCCCTTATGTGTCGCTTTAGCTTACTCTCTGTTCTCACCCCATCGTGCACCATCACACCGTTGCACGTTTCTCTTTTCCCAACGGTGTCTCATTATTCATGCGCCGTTAAACGTTCCTGCTCAGTAAAACTCAAAGAAACGTCCCGAGTCCCGTCCAGTCATATTATGAAAAAGGAGAATTACAAAAGGGAGAATCATTCCGACTGCATTTAAATGAAAAAAATGCTTTGCATTAGGTTAGAAAGTTAAAGTCGTGTAAATTGTTGCCCAGCATAATTTAGCTTGAATTCTCAGAAAATTTGTTCAATTAATTCTAATGCAGACATGCGAGACTGTTTATATCGGAGAATAATTTTATTCTCTCAGCACCAACACAACATAAATTTTTCATGGAAATTATATTCAATAAATAGATATAGGAATTTAAATTATGTATATTAATGTAAACTTGTATTTAACATACATGTTTCATACAATATAGAAATCACAGCTGTAAGCAAGCCAAAACAGTTATTTGCGTTGTTGAAATTTAATCGAAACGTTACACAATAACGAACTATACCCGTACAGATCTGTATATTAATTTCATCTATAAAATACCACTGCTACCTCTCTCATCCCCTATATACAAAAATCAACCATGCTACCAGAGGTTGTTATTACATGCATCTAGTATTTACCCGCTTCAATAACAGAATGAAAATTAAGATCTCGTACGAAGCATCTACTGAATAGATTATTGAATTAAAAAAGCGGCCCTTCCAGGAGTGATCACTGATCACATAGATTTTCTTTTCCAGCTTTAGTATTACAGCATTAATAAAAATTAGAGGTCTATATAAATATTATTTAATTAAACAGAAAAATTCTTACTAACGTGCAAATTATATAGAATTGATTCCGAAAATAATATATTTAATAATAATGATAACGTGGTCCGGTACTCGATGTTAATATTCAAGAGTAGAATAAGTGTATTATGTAATTGTTCCCAGTGAATCCATTCGCATGATATAGAACATATTTGACTAAGCCCGTTTATTCTTAAATTATGAAATATATTTAGAAGAGGCATGTTACATATGAAAATCTAAACAGGTCTGAATAACGAAAATTATTCTTAAGTAAATATACGAGGGATTATGCAGTGAGATCAAATAAATAAAGGAGATGAGACTCGACCGAGTCTCTCGATTATTCTAAAAAGTCTAAATGCAATTAAGAATGAATATAGTCGGGAATGCACCAAAGCTAAGATTGTCGTGTTATAAATCTTGATAAATCATAAGGAAGGTGTATGTGACAATCACTGATCAGTGGACAGTGGAGCAAACAATAAAGGCTTTCGTACAAAAGCCCAGTCTGAAATTCCTCCATCCATTCAGACATGTGGGAGGTCGTCTGGACAACGCTATAACGTGTAAGTTCTATGCACGGTCACCGGTTCAATATTGAAATACTTTAGCATATTCTCGGCAATGTAAGTAAACGCTTAAGAAGCTTTTTCAAAAGCTGCAAAGATGCCCCACCGTGGCTACCTCCGTAGGAATAGAAAAATTCGAGGTATTCTACACGGAAAAGGCCTTTATAAAATCTTGTTAGATTTCATTTTCGAAAATCACATATGCAGTATCTGCCTATACATGCTTTTTTTCTTCAGATATGTCAGCATTAATTTCTAATTAATTTTCAATTTTAAAGAATTTCGCTATTATTAAGCAACGTGAAACATCTTTATCGAAGATTGACCACCTTAGTAAATCGTAGGTCCATGAAGCAGAATACTGATTTTAGCTTATTATACAATTTCGCGTTATTCGTTTTAAGGTTATACGTGTTGTTGTCGATGGATATAAAATACTATAAATTTTAATGCCATAACCTACTGAAAATTCCTTGAAGTTCTTTTGAAATATATGTGCTGGGATGATCTTATGTGAACCTACCAGAAATCTTATGGGATTCGGAAGAGATTTTGATGGTGCTCCTAGAAGTCTATGCAGTATGTGTATGGGAATATACATCTATAAATATATTCATACGTATTGATATTTCTATGTTATATATGATATATTTATACGAAATTCTTTTCCACTGAAGAAAAGAGTATGGAATATGTAATTTGTGTATATTTTTTTATGAATTGTTAATATTACAGTATGATGTCTTGTATGGTCGTACGTGAGAAATAATTGAAATTTTAGTCGCCATCAGTTTATAATATTTACAGGGAAAAACATACCTTGTATATCGAAGTGGTGTTATAATTCATTTATACTCGAAATTAAATCTAATGTATAATATAATCATTACTGTAATACTAACTAACTTAAAATAAGGCGGTAATATAAAAGAAGAGACAATTTTTATGAGAGGAATCAGGAAAATACCATACCCAATAAATTCTTATTACCGTCTGTGGAGTCATGCGGGACAACGCGACTGCCCCGGCCTATTGAACAGCAAATAAATAACAATATCGTAAAAATTTACGGCGATATTCAAATCTATTACGAAAGAAAGCAAAATGTATTATTATCTAGCATAGTGCAAGCTTTATGCCCGTGAAGCCGATAAGAAGTGAAATATTGAGATTGAAAAATATTTTCCCATACGAAAAAATTGGACTCGCAAGTTCAGTATTGATCGTGTCCTCGGGTCAAAGAAAAGCAAGACATTTAAAAAAGATGTTTTTACTGTATCTTCTACCGTTATACAGGGTGTTCAGGTCTAATCGCATGTACCTAGCAAGATTAGATGCTCTATAAAAATAAAAAAAAATACATGTTTTCAATTTTTAGATCTAAACCTCGAAATAATTAAGATTAGCATTCGCCTTTCAGCATTAAATTGAGCGAAATGTTTCCGAATAGAATTCCACATTTTATTCACTATTGCTTGCCGCCCTAGCCATTGCCCCTTTCACTCATATTTACTTTTTATTTAACATTGTTCACTGCCATAAAGCCCGATTGTCCATGCACCTCCTCGTAATTATTTTAGCCCGCCTGTACTTTGATCATTTGACCAAGTCCGGATAGCCGTGAACACCCTATACACATTCTACGCCGAACTTGATACTAAAAATGAATCCAAGACGAGGAATGAGGCGGGACAAGGATCGCGGTGGATCAACATAAAAAAATTATTTAAAAATGTAATATTCATCTTGACTGCAATTCTC
Source organism: Cephus cinctus (assembly GCF_000341935.2). Lineage (NCBI taxonomy): Eukaryota > Metazoa > Arthropoda > Insecta > Hymenoptera > Cephidae > Cephus > Cephus cinctus. Next base: position 1,381,783 of record NW_014333138.1, on the reverse strand, counting down.
ACTGTGATCGTAAAGTGTTACTACATTCTGTTGACGCTTGAGTGCTGCGCCATAAATCTAGCATAACTATCTTGCACCTGGATATTCTGAGGGAATTATATTCCAATTAGTGAGAACAAGCACATTTACACGACGCTACATGGGGTATTATCTATCTTGTCGATTTCTCGTAGGATTATTAGTAGACACAGCGAATGAGAATAACGTGTTTCCCATGTTCCAGCAATTTGCTTTGAGACTCGTGTGCCAAAGAGCCAGGTATCGCAATCATAGATATCAACCATTCTGTAACAGAACGTCCTACTCTAATGTCGACTCGAAATTAATCTCGCACTAATTTCGTTATAATTTATAAACCATTTAGTATTCTCATTGACACGAGGCAAAGTACAAACATCATCATTTGATAAGAAGTGAAAGAGAACTGTTGAAAAAAAAACCAATAAATATTGTGTATTACGGAAAATATGTCGTAAAACAGTACAATAAAGGAAAAGAAATACGTGTCGCCTAGGTGTATACGGCAGGAATGTATTTATGTTTGTGGCTTTGGCGTAGCAACATGAGGAAAGAGAAAATATTTGATTTAAGTCGGTTATCCCCGCAGTAGAAGATGGAAGAATTGTTCGATTTCCTGGATAGTCAGTGGATGGATAGAAAAGAAGGAAGGAAGGAAGGAAGAGAGCAAGAAGGAAGCCAACAGCGTCGAATCGTTGTCGACGACGGGAGCGGAAAGGTTTCTATTTGGGGAAGATAGCTCGAAGGTATTGGCTTCGATGTGCTTTTGATATGTTTTAATTCGTATTGGGAAACACGGCTCGTGAGTGGCTGCCACGAGATGGTACGGGTATAATCAATATCGACAAGAACCGACCCATGTTCCCTGAGGCATGAATCTTCCTCTTTCAGGCATCGAGATGAAAAGAGAAATACATAGAGCTATGTACGTATATATCGAAAGATAGACCAAACAGATTCTTCACGCCATCATACAATAAGTGATACGAGTGATAAGTGAATTTATTTTATTGAAGAGACATATGCATCAATGTATCTGACTCGTCATTGCCTACTAGATCTATACGCTTGGATTAGTTATCGTTTTCGATTACGTTCTGTTGATAAGTATAAGCCTTTGTATCGTCAGATCATATACAAAGTTAGACAAGATCATTACAGGACCCGAAATAACCTTTATGGTTTACGATAGCTAACCTTAGCTGGTGCGATACTACTGAATAAATGCATATATCGTTCCATATGCTTATCAGCCTATACACGTTCTAATAGTCTTATTGCTACATTGTGCCGTTATTATTGGTTTCTGTGATTCGTAGTATCATTGTTTACTGTCAACCGCGGTCCTTGGCAACTTTCGCAGAAAATGGTTTCGAATCTTAATCGGAGCGTAATGATTAGACGGAGCTTGTCAATTTCATCCTTTGCGAACGAGTGTCGGCACAAGTAGCCGCCCAAATCTGTTCATAGTTGCGAACACGTATTGTCGAGCTACTAGCGTACGTTTATTTTTCTGATAATTTTTTATAATAAGATAAGCATGGGGATATAGCAGACTAAACAGTATTACGTGTCTCTTGAAAGTAAGTTAGAGATCTTTAGCTTCCGGTGAAGTCTTATTTCCCGTTTAATGCAAACTCACGATGAGTATTATACATTTCACACGATGCCTAAAAGATCCAAAGAGATCATGTTCGATAGCAATAGTATAGCGATGACGAATCTTATTTTGAATCTGACAAGTTCGAAGATGACAGTGCATCAGACAGTGGAAGCGAAATCGTTGCACCAAGGAATTGCATATAGGCGGCTGCTTCGAAAGATACCACATCATGCAACAATATAAAACGCGTCATACATAAATATATCAAAATTAAAAGATTTTTGGATTTTGACAAAAAATTTTCTTGTATTTAAATAAAGTTTTAGTTTTTATAACGCGAACGTTCAACGTGTATATTTTTCAACTGCTCGTACCGATACCTCTCATCCATAGCGCCCACGCTCGGCAGGCAACTTCGTCCGCAAAGGGTTAATTTGCCATTCAAAATTTAACCCTTGCTTCCTACTATTTTAAAATTGTTCATCAAGTTTCAAAGGTTCGATGAATGCCTCAGACCCAACAGTAGGTAGTGAGGTTTAATAATTTCAAGATGTCAGTGGCACCTTCGACTCACTCCCATCTCGAGAACTTAGTATAATACAGCTAGCAATACAGAAACCATATTTCTCTCAATTTCTTTCCGTGATAACCTTTACAGTTTTTTCTGTCTTTACTTACGTCTTCTATACAGTACTTTGGAAATTGAGCTATGTGTATTTATTATATGTATATTCCTACGTGTTCTCAACAAGCCTGTGGTTACCCAAGCCAAGGGTACATAAGCTTTCGCATGAAGGGTATCGGTTATTATTATGTAATTATAAGTCCTGTGCTCTTGAGTTTTGACATTTTCATCAGTCCGTGTGACACCCGTTAATACCAGTCGGGATTTAATAATCTTCAAGTGGAGAAATTAATGAAAACTGGGTATTATATTTCTCTAAGGAGCATTTTCCCCGGAACATGATGTCAACTCACGAATCAATTACCCTTGAGTTTGCATTTCGTTTATATTAACGATAATAACCAAGGCTACATTTTATAAAAGAACCTGATGGTTATCGATACAATGAGATCTGATGAACGGACGTAACTGACGTAAGAAAAGTTACGAAGCTGTATCTTTTGCGAGAGTTTCTACAAATTTCATTTCAAAAGGGAAACGAAATCGTATAACGATTTCTGTGATTTCTCCCTTGTAGTTTCATAAAATTTTATGATAGTTTAACCGTGCAACGATTTACCCTTTCGTCTATAGTTTCAGACGTATGAAAAAATACTCTAGGTTATAACAGAGCATTCGAAAGATTGAAACTCGAAAAATATGATAAGTACGTGGTACCGAGGAATCGAAATTATGCAATGTTATCGAGGATGTGCGCCAAGTTTGATGGTCGTTGCGACAACGGGAAAAAAAGAAGGAAAATAGGTAAGGAAAAATAAAGAAGAGAGGAAAGGGTCTTTCCTTTAGTCCTTGCAGAATGGGAAGACAGGGCACGAGGGTGAAATCGGGCAAGATATTAGGGGTTGAAACTAGGGGTAGTTCCGGCGCAGACACTAACCGCACTTTGCTACATTAACTTTTATGTTAGTGCATTCTACCGTGTGGCTTACCTGTTAGTGACGTCCGTCCGTCCTTCCGTTCTTTAGTTGCCATCTAACCCGGCCAGTAACCAGTAACTAGTAACCATCACGCGTGTACACGCCGCCATTACTTGCCTATTACTTGCCAACCACCAACAATTCGGGGCTTACTTTTCTTTATGGCTAAAGTCGTGTTACGCGTTCTACAGTTTCGTACAGTCTCCACAAATGTGAAATGTCAACCTGTTATTGAGCAGCAGTGTTCACCCTTCGCTCAGTCCGTCAGTCGTCATGAAACCCTTCCACCGCCCCTCTATCCCTTTATCACCAATAACCCGTCACATCTTAACGCTCGATTTCAATCGCTTCAGTCAAGCGCGGAAAACTTTTATTGCCCTAACGAGAGCATCACGCGGATTTCCCAAGTCTCAGTATTCTTCATCCCAATGATCCCTCTCGTGATTGATGACAAGAAAAAAACTACTACTCTCGGCTTTCTGACTTCTGCAATAATGGGATTAGCTTTTCTATTTGGAGGGAAAGCGGCACTGCGCCCCTCTTTTTAGAAGTTCTCGTCACCAGTCACGAACGGTAGTCAAAAACTTCACTTCATGAAGTAAGTATCGGACTGGACCGACAACACGCTCTTGCAACTTTAAATCAATGTGTCTCCTGACATCAGCTCACTCTTGTAAATAATTGTGAATAAATAAATCTGTCTTTAGTTTAACTCCAATTATTTCACCTAAACTTCTTCACCACATTACTTTGAGATGCGGGAGTTCACTCTTTCGGCAGTGTCGGACAGTAAGCGTTCGATATCAGGATTTACGACCCTAATTGCATCGCATCACAAGTCGAGTCACACTGTGAAGCTGAACATAGTTTTTGAATTTCCGGTTCAGCAAATTGTTGCGCCATTTTTGCCATGAGAATGAAATGTTACCTTTTCTTTTTGAATTTTAATTTAAATTCGCGAGATAAGGGTGGACAGTCAATAACAGATATATACAATATGGAGCATCTTATTAGACGTGGTTTCTTATTAGGTTATGTTTGGATGATAAGATAATTTTTTAAACGATGATATAGATGGATACTGTCACGATTTTCGACCAAAAAAATGCCTTTCAGTTAATTACCATCTATTGCTACTGGTTGCGCACACAGAACTCATTCTTCGGGTTCATCATTTCGAATATAAACATTAAGATCATTTTGTAATTTCTCTATTAATGTACATGATGTATGCTTAAGCACATCGATTATCGGGAGCTTCCTATACTCATCTTCATACATATGGATCGTTGCTTGTACTTTGCATCAAATAAATCAAGAACGAACGAGAAACACAGATGATCGCCGCACTCGTTAAATTGTTTTCAATCTCATAATCATAAGGGTATCATTTTCAGAGTAATATATCATGAATGATCACCCTGCTGAATTTCGAACTTTTTTTTCAAATTCTATTTGAAATAGTTTTTAGTATAACCACTTAACAGGTACCCACACAACCTTTATAATAAAACGTGGAAGATCAAGTTTAAGGTTTCTAGGATTAATCAAACGACGACTGGACTGATGTAAAGGAAATGGTCAAGAATAGGAACTTTAGATGAAACACGAAAGAAAACAAATAGGTATAAAGATAGGTATGGGATAGCGTCAACATTTGAAAATCATAACACAATGAATTTTAAGATTTTAAAAAATTTCGTTAAATAATTAAAATATATAATATTTATAAATATCAAATGTATCATCATTATGATTCAGACAGGTATTTCAGTGTGTAAATAGTGCAAAGAAGATATTGATCATTATAGGAAAATGGCTGAAATTACGTAATCGCAAATCAGGAAGATAATCATATTATGGAACTTTCAACAATAATATATCCTACTTATAGAAGTATTCGTGATTTTCGTAACATTTGTGAGTTGAGTGTAACGAATCGGACTGATGACGAAATTTCATTCTGTTTGTTCAATGTAAATATTCGTTCGCGTACCAAAAGAATGGAGGTAGCTCTAAATTAATTCACAAAAACGTTAACAGCCGGAACCATTTTCGGCTTAGTTAAATATTAATTATAAAATTTGTATGATACATCCAGAGAGGAAGTCTTGTTGCTGAGAGCAGTTGTGGATTAAGCCGAAACTTTGTCATTATTCTAATTGGTTGTATAATTATAGTAGACATTCAGTTATGTACATCCCCACACCCGTCATTAAGCCTTAAACTCTGTCGACGATTTATCAAAATCTTCACAATGATCTCTGACCGCGAAACAGGAAAGGAACTTATTTGTCTGTCCTCGCCCAAGTAAAAAAAAGTCCTACTTTGATTCTGTTTCATTCTTCTCGGTAATACGAGAACAGAATTTATAATTTTTGTGTCAACCCGGAATATGCAACAAATAAGCCTAGATTTGGGTGAAAAGAACGAAATCAGACTCATCAAGATTTATTTACTGAACGACCAGACCTCGATCAGGGCGAGGGCAATGAAACCAGACCCATAAGGTCCAAGTACTTAGCAGTACTTATTTTTGACTCAGAAAATAATATTCCTAAAACCAATCTTTTAAGAGACTTCAAAACAATTCATTAAAAAAATTATCTGAGTCAAAAAGAAAATACTGTTTCGATCCTAATGAGTCTGATCTCGTTCTTTTGGTCCGGATCTAGGTCTATTTGCTGCGTATTCCAGGTTAATGCAAAACATAAATCCTGTTCTCGTGCTGCCAAGAAGAAAGAAAAATAATCCAAACATAATTTACTTTTTTTGGTTCTCGTATATATGTATATATCCCTCATCCACCGAGGGGGATGAAAAATCTCCAATACATCTATCACGGTTGTATTAGTGAAAAACCACAGATTATTTACCACTATAGTAAACTTCGATACCTATATATTTATGTGACAAGATACTGTACTAGTAGGTGTGTGTTTACGTCACAGAAGTTATAAAATATGCGGAATCTATATGTATATGACATTTACAGGGGTGGCTGATCCTCTGCAGGCTAAAGCAGTGGGTTTATTATATTTTAGATCTGTCTCCTTCCAGCCTGAATCCTCGGGATCCGAAGTGAGACGAAAGGGAAGGAAAGTGAAGGAGAAGGTTGCTAACGGATTTCTTTATCCTTTGAGAGAGGGAGAAACATCGAGCTACATAGAGAAAACCAGCCAAAATAAGGTGAGATACGCGGAAAGACACGCGCGCACTGTCGCACTCCATGCCTAAGAGAAGAAATAGGGTTGAAAAACCAGGATGTAAAGTAGAAAAGGGATGCGGGGAGTGAGATGGTAGAAGACGAAGGGAAAAGAGGAATGAAAGAGAGAGTGAGAGAGAGAGAGAGAGAGAGAGAGAGAGAGAGAGAGAGAGAGAGAGGGAGGGAGACAAGGAGAAAAAGAAGGGTGGTAGTAACATTTCTCAGTCTGGCATCCATGAATCTGAAATTGAGTGGATCAGCCATCTGCGCCGTTGCTTGCTCTTACGGGAAATCTGTATTCGTCGAATCCAACACTGAAGATATGCATTCCGACACATACTGAGCATTGTGAAAAAAAATGAATCCATCTATGTTTGATTATCCTTCTTTGTCACCTGACGGAAAGGCTGAATTGTAATATCGAATTACTACTTTACGAAAGTCAATAAATCTTTGCGGTATTTCTTTATGAATATCTCGATTTTCAATAGATTATTCCGAGACAAGAATTAAATTTAAATTTATAAGGTTCACTACAAACTACGCAATACTTCCATGTGATTATGTGAAGGTCCAGACCAAAGAGGCAAGATCACTTCGTCACGATAAAATTGTATTTATTTGTCGGAGGATCAGACCTAGATCAGTGTGAAATAACACCATAAAATCCATCATAACCGAAACAGTGCTTTTTTTTTATTCGAGAAACAGTGAAATGCCCATTATATTAATGATTTACCAAAGTTTTGGATAAATTGAGGAGAAGATTTAGGGAGTTAACCATCTTGATAAGTGCTGTTGTGTATAGTTGGTGCATAATTGTGTAAAATCTACCAGGCTGAGGCTTGCTTCAAAATGAGATTAATCGTAACTTGTGAGATATACAAAGTTGGATAACTTAATTAAGTGTCGTTTTTGTGATCTTATTAATATAGTTATTGCAAATTATTAAATTCTACATGCATTGCCACATGTCGTTTCAAATGCATCGTCGTAAATAAATAAAGTGGTATATTAACCATGTAGACATTTGTATTGTGTAGTTGTCAAGGAAAGTTACATGAAGCTTTGTATAGTATTTTATTGACATTTTTGTATACAAGTCTAACTAAATTGATTGTCAGACCGATCGTGAATATTCCATTATAAATATTTTTTCCAAATCTACATATGTGTCTTACTGCTGCATTTTTGATACAGCGGTTAGTAGTTTTATTCAATTTAAAATTAGGTTTCAGTACCTTATGTATTATACACATTTACAGTGGTTAATGTCAAGCTGAATATGCTTTGGAATAGTTTATTACCTTTCCCTTATTCACACGTAACTTGGATTAGCTAGATGTATATTTCATTAATTTTTTATTCGTAAAAAACATGCCTATTTTCTCTTCTATCAAATTACTACGAGAGGCGCCATTAACGGCTAATTTATTTTCTTCCACTTTTCTTGAAATCAGAGTGCTTGATGACCTTAAACAAAGCGGACCCAGCTTGTTTGTCCCACGAAGAACCAACATTTTAACGGATTTATTGAAAACAAAGGAAAATAAAGGGTATGAAGTTTTCCTCGCTTCTGACGTCATCAACCTCCGTGTAAATGTGAATACATAGATCTCTGAACAGTCTTGATTCGTTGAAATAGTATATCATTTTATTATTTCAAAAGAATCAACTCCTATTTTCAAATACAGCAGTTTATGTACACAACACTAATCAAACAAGAAATATTTGATTCATCCGTTGATGAAATTACAAAGTCTTTAAAAAAAATGTTCATATAATTTTCATAATTAAATGTATACTTTTTTTCATGATAATGATACTGAATATGGGAAGACAAGACATTTTATTATAAATTTCTCTATATTCTGAAGTCATGTATGTCAAGAAGGTCATATTTGGCCGGTTTTTCCCTTTCGCTATTATGTGTACTGCAATTGTTTTGTTGGGGGGCTGTTATCTCGTTGATTATTGTAGGGCAATGCACATTCCACGAGTCAATCGGAAATACGTTTTTATCATTGGCATTTGGAAAATAAACATCACTCAGATATATTTTGAAATGATCTAGAATAAAGAGATATTTTTTTAACTTGAATCTGGATTGTCCTAAGTTTTTGGGTATTGACGTTTCTATTGACTATTAAAAACACTTTATGTACCACCGACATAAAAAAAATGTAATTACGTATTGTCTACAGATTATGAAACTGATTTTCTTTACTTTCGATCGATACACATGCATGTAAAAAGGAGAAGGATAAAGACATCAATCGATAAAGCATTCGGTACTCTAAGAATCTTAATAATGTGGCTTATTAGAACGACTCGAAATATAATCTAAGATTGCGAAGCTATATCTTAGTAAAGGTCTGTAATTAAAGTGATATTGATCAATGAACGGTATCGACGTCGGGAAACTATTAGGAAAATCTAGACAGTGCTCACACTTAATATGGACGAATAGCCCTGAGGGGAATGAAATTGAAATCCTTAACCAAGACAAGCAGAACATGGATCTAAAGTGAAAGAGCAACAGATAAAGTATTGTTTGAACCTCAGATACGTGGTTTGGCAGCACAAGTGGGTGCAGCTTTGTTCTTCGTAGTATTGTTTCTATGGTCACATTTCTATACTACAAAGTCTTCTTTTATTTCTTTCTATCCTTATTTGTTGTACTCCTTCCTTGCTCGCTCACTCGCACGTTACAGTTTCCATTTCGAATTCATAATATTCTTTCAGTCAATACGGAAATGTATAGCCTCTATTCTCAAAAGGACGAATCGTTCGTTACTCTACTTTAACCTAGGAACAGAAACAACGAGAAGATTCTAAATGAGCAAGATGCATTGGAAATTAAACTTATTGCATTTTTATGATATTTGAAAAAAATACTAATCTTGAAAACGAGATGATTATATAAATCAAATGTCTTGACAGGAAGTGAGAAATTTTATTGAAAAATTTTGCTTGGATAATTGTATAATCTTATCAATCTATGCAATTTTTATAAATTCTCAATTATTCTATTGCATTTAGGTTATATCTTGGAAATCTGTAATCAACGGACAACAATTCATATTTGTTGCTAGATTATAGTGTGTTACTAGAATATTTCATTCATACGTCAATTATGGCTGTGATATATTTTATTCACACTATTGTAATGTTACATATGGCACTTATATTCTACAAGTTCGTAAGGTCGCGATACACATGCCAAATATTAAGCTTAAAACATATCTGCATGAAGAAATCATATATTCCCAAGGTTATACAAGTGTTGAGATTAAATGGGTATTTGACAAAGGTTTCTCTCCAAACGCATCTAAGAAGAAGCAGGGGAATTTCGTCGGCGTATAAAGGCACAGGGACCAATAAAGTAATTGCAGTGGAGGGCATGAAATATGCAAAAGGTGTTGACCGAAGTACGAGGCGTGAGAATATGGAGGGTGGCGGAAAAGTGAAGGGTGGTTTGAATTATAAGTTTTAATTACTCGAAGATGAGTAGATGGATTACTTCGTACTTCTTCCACAACTCACTTTTAACAGTTTGTAGATTCATCTCAGTTGACAGCTTTTATTACATGATGAAACGAAACAAGCTACAACGTGGTCCCGTTGAAAAGTAGTCAACTTTGATGAGACTAAAATTTATGTTTTTCACTTTATCTGTCGAAAGAAAGTGAAATGTGAAAAAAATTGTCTAGTCATATATTTTTCAATAGTTATATATCGTCAATATAATTATCGTCACCTCGAAATATTATACGAGTTATATTACTATGAATTGGTAATAACAAATTTTGCATTTATCAGTTTAATCATTCAAATGAGACTAAACTGTTGGAAATTATATTCTATACAATTGCACGATATTCCTACTGCTTACGTATACTCATAAGTCATAATATATTATTAGCTGTATTCATTGGGATTTACTATTAAATTATTTCAAAAGATAACTACACCCGAATACTGTACATGCTAACTACCGTCAATAATAATGTCCCGACTAGTCACTGTTGCTTACTAATAGTAATTACTATTGACGTTTAGTAGTAACTACTATGAATAACGAATGAAACTATCCGGCTTCTCCCGGGATTTAGACATGCTACATGTTAATCTTGTGTTTACCAAGCTAACTTAATCTAACATATATTGGAAAGGGTACAATGTAGCGAGCTGAAAATAGTCAAATTTGTCCGAATTTGCTCAGCACAATAAACTGTGTAAATTTAATGACGTCAGGGGTCACCGTTGAAAAGTTTTTGTGTGACGGATAGATACGAGTATTTTTTTATTTTATATCTAAGTTTTATATTTTAGTTAACGACCCAACGGTTACTCTTGCATATCGTTAATAACTACTATTGAACTTTCATAGTAACGAAGGTAAATATCCTTATTACTGACTAGGTAAGGGAAACCTCTCACTCTAACGGTGTGATTCATAAGGATAAACAATTACGTATAAGTACTCTTAATACTGATTGCACGTGAGCAGTTTCATTATTGATTGTTTATCGAGTGATGGGGCAGACGACTATAGGGATTAGAGTAAAGCCCCGGTCGGTAATTATGATAGTGACCTTACTATGCAATAGGTACTGTTGCGCACGATTAGTAACTACTATTATACTGCGATACTAACTATGCCAAATGATAACTTCCCCAATATCCCAGACGACACAATGTCCAAAAGTCGTTTTTGAGATGTCTAATGGCACAGAAATTGTCATTAAAACATCTTAAAGATGACTTTTGGACATGTGTGTTGTCGGGTGGTTACTATTGATTTCTAATAGTAAGCACTATTAACCATTAATAGTTATTTCTGGATCATAATAGTAACTATTGCTAATTCACTAAATTTTTATTCATAAGGGATATGTGATTCATGATAATTGTTTCTCCATATATATGGACTCCATATACTTGTTCTTGCTACTTTTGCATGAGTTATTATTAGTATAGTGTCGAATAGTCAGTCACACGTATGATATAGTAATAAAATTCTTTACGCACCTGGTATATTGAGTTTTGAAATCGTAAAATCTGTTTTATCGAAATGCCTTATTGGCTGTGCGAGACTTCGTGATAACGTCGTAACGCGAAATGCTATATTCTCATCCAATGATATATCCTTGCCAGCGTCTCTTGAAATGTATGTATAAATCATCCACGTACTAACCGAGTATCTTATGATGCATCGTGTCGCTTGCGTTCTTTTATAGAAAAATGTCGGGATGCTTTCACCGATAAAATAGCTCCAACGAAAAACTGACGAATTCACATGAATCTTTAGGTCTACACAAAGATATATAATTTTAATCAACAAAATCTTGTAGAAATAATAGTATTCCGGCCGATACTATGATATGGCTTGAATGAGAGACAAAATTTGAAGATTTCGAAATAGTCAACATGATAACAGACGTAATAGATGTAATTTCTATTAATTATAATCTTAAAATTTGTAAATAAAAACATTGCACATACAGTTTATCGAGCCGGATACCACGTCCGTTTTATTTGAGGTGAAGCTCCAACTAAGCAGTAGAGGCATGTTTAAGATAAAATATATTGAATAGCAAAATCGTTATCTTGACGATTGTTTTAAAATCAAACGACCAGCATTTTACTCCAATTCCATTAATGATTGTCGCTATTGTGTAGTTTACTCCTGACCTCCAATAAAGTTACAGCGTCAAATTGTAATGTCGTTATCTTTACCGTCCTTGTCTATATGGATAGAAAGAATGCTAAATAGCAAACAACTGAAAATATAGGAATATACGGGTTTTGCATATATGCTGTAATTGCTTATTCTTCTTGGAAACAATTAAATGTAGATATTAAGAAGTTTTTAAAGGCTACGGCACAATGAATAAGAGTGTAGGTAGCTATACAGTATATATTTCTATACAGTCAAGTTTCTGAGCAAAGCGTTAAAATCGACAGAGAATTTCCAGGATAAATTAGAGAGCCGGGGCGATCTAGCACTAATTAATTTTAGCCGTTTCTGAATATTAAAGGTACATCGGGGACCAAAGTTGGCGTAACTGGTCCTCCAAATTACGAACTAAATTCTGTCGAGGACTTCAGCACCTTCGCTTCGAAGAAACGAATCTACATAATTCGATATAAGCTCGTTATACGGGGTTCAGTGAAATCCATGATAGTTATTTTCTCATGGATACAGTAAAACTATAGATATAGTCTAGAAATTATAACGAAAAAGTCAGTGTTCATCCATATAGTTTCTAGCTTCAAAGCAATTACCCATGTTCAAAACAACCTTCTTACACCCAATTAAATTCATTTTATTCAAATACTGAAAGCTTAGATCCTTAACAGAAATTAATCTCTAATAAAATTTAAAGATATATTTTCTTTTGTTATAAATAAAATATTTATCCTTATCTTGTTCTTTCCCGTTTGTATTATTATGTACCATAAGTCTTTATATATATATATAAGGAATCCAGTTCTAGAATTCCCTGCCGCCTGAGGTCACCATGGCTGCAACCATAGCGGACTTTCGGAGGCAATTCCTTCAATTTTTATACACCGAAGAGTTACGAAAAGTTTTTCGGTCCTTCGATTAATCATTCTTGCTTATGTGTGCATTTATACACGACTCACCTAACCACGCATATTGAAAGTGCGTGTAATTTATACTTTTAATTAAACTTGTGTTTCACATAGTATTCCAAACTATACAGAATGATTGAACTTCTTTTCTCTTTGAATTCTCAGTATTAGGAAATTTTTATCTGAGATAGCGTATACTTTTCCGTGTCATTCCCAATATGCGTCTTAGACACTTTTTCCCTACATATTGTACCCATTATTGGATAATATGTTGATGATGTATTTTTATTGTCTTTGATCGCCAAGGAGTTTTCTCGGCAGTTAAATAAATTTATCAATCTATTATTTATATGCAATATGCAACCTCGCCAATAGTCGTTACTAACCTAATTGAACGTGATGACGATAAGCTCAATGGAAATAACATGAAGATTTCTGTACGTAAGCTCCTTGGCCGCACGTGCGGTTTGCTGACTTGCCCAGTGGACGCCTATGGATGAGTTACGTGTTGAAGAGGGCAATTTCGGCAAATGGTTTCGAACGGCCTTTTAGCGTTCCGACGCTCGTGCTCTAAGTGGAGTCCTAGGTGTACGCAGAATATCGATGCAAAGCCAGACTAGAGGTGTGTGTAGTATTCCATGTGGACATTCAATGTGGAACGACGATCGAATCCCTGCTGTGTATGAAAGCATCTCTGGACCATACATCTCCCTGCGTAACCACCCTCGCCATCGTGATGGACTCCATATTACACCAATCAACATCCATGTCTTTCTCTAATTCCTCACTTCTCACACCCATTGACTTTGCAATAATGAGAATTCCAATTTCACTTGGCATTTCTGTCAAGCTTTAGATGTATTACACATTTTTAGGCATGGTCGCCATGGTACGTGTGTTTAATGTCTTATATATTCGACGTCGAAAAAGAAAGAATGCGCGTGTGTGTAAAATTGGATGACCAAAATTTATAGAGGATATTAAATCTTGGATGCAGATGAAACAGCTAATATTCGAAAGTGTCTGAGACTTTCGATTACAAAATGTAAAATAAAAGTTTTTAAGTCCTGTATCATGTGCGTATACATATTTCGTTTTGGCTAATTATTAATACATAAGACATGACCAGACAGTGATATCTGGTGGTTTCTAGAGAACTTTATAACAAAATTTGATACGATTGTCGGAATGTATGTATAATTATAGAAAGGAAAGAATTGGTTGTCAAAGAAATTTGTCTGTAACATGATTAATTGATTATACACAGAAAAAAAACACGAATCGTGTTTTACTCGGAAATAGGGTCGAATTTAAGGTTTTGATTCATACTTTATGAAGAATGCCGAACGTGATTTTTTCCGCTCGGTAATAGAACACAGTACTTTTCTTTTATAAAAGTTTTCGTCAAGACATGGGTTTTCGAAGTTCTTCGTTTTCGCGAACAAAGAGCTCGTCTAAAGGGTTTAATAAAGTAATTTGACAGGTGAGCCATTTTGGCAACCATTCGTGGTCGCTTGCCGACCCTTTCGTTCCTCTCCGTCGCATTACCGAAGAAATTTATGAACATTCATTAGTTACGTCAGAGGTTTCTTTTTCAGGTAATGTAAACATGGTAGACCCTCCTTTGTCAGTGAGGTCGTGCGAAACAACGACCTTTTTTACTTGTTTGGGATCGTCTCTGACCTAAATTGTAACATACGGACGATTGAATCGCTTGATGTAATTAGTAATTGCACCTGTATTCGAGTCGCGTTATAAGGTCGCTTTTGGGGCAGTAGGAGGATGAAATTCCAACAAATAGGGGTTTTCCGCCATAGACAAAAGTTCTCCCCTCCCAATATTATAATTTTTATGTTTGCAGAAATGTCCATTGACTCTCGCTATAGGACCAGTCACATGAGTGGGAAGAATGCTCATGATGAAGACCGGCTAGTGGCTTTATAACGCGACTTGACTATATTGCAAATGTAAGTAGAAATAGAACATGAAAAAAAAATACAATTTTCGCTTAATCAACCAACACCGTTCGACCGTTTCACAGAGTCGTTGAAAAAAAACAAATTAAATACGAGAGAAATCGTCGCAAAACCATATTGAAGTTTAATGATTCGCACCATGAAACAGCTTCCTGGGATTTTGCCCTTGCAAAAATGTTTAAACGCATGAAACTAGTTGATGCATAAACTTGTTATTTTTTAAGGTTTTATTTTTTCAGCAGGCATTTCCATCATAAAAAGAACATGTGCTGTACACCGAAAAACAATATTATACGCGCTATAACCATTCTGATGTAGCTGAAAGATTATAGCTGAATTAGTCGTAAAGTATAGTTGCTACAATCATACATGTTGCTACAGTTGCCATGCAATATGAATACAGTATTATGCCTAATGAATATTGTGACCGTAGCTAAAGAAGTTCAGTACATAAAACCGTTACTTGGATCATTATACTTTAGCTATTTCAACTATGAGATTTAGTTGTTGCAAATATGTACGAAAAAATATAGCTGCGATAGGTTACATAATAATTTAAAAATGATTGTCGGATCTATACAATATGCCTATCAACATGCTGACCATAGTTCATTGTTACCATAGCCATAATTATGCTTGAGAAACTTATACATTTTTTCAGTGTACTCATTGTGAAATTCTTTAAAAGTGAATCCACTATATGATTCTGGCCGCGGTTAACAAAAATTGGATTTAAATAATTGTTGACAAATTAAAAAAAAATAATTTCCAACGATGGAGAAAAATCAAGTTTCAAAATTGCTCATCGTTAAACTACCAAGGATTCCCAAGGATCGTATACCAGTATTCAAGTTCAATTTTTCTAGCCATTCCTAGATGAAATCTAATCACTGGCTGGCTATATGTGGGCACGACATGAAAATGCTTCATCTGTGCATTATGAGGATAATTACTTAGCGTAGTAAGTGTTTAAGCTGACCTATCATAAAATCAGGTAAGAAAAGTTTTTACACATGTAGCGTCAATTCTGAATACACTACAACTGTACAGTAGCTTCGCAGAGTGCAGGTTTCATTTCTGCTAGGGTAACAATATATGATCTACTAGTGCTGGCTAAACAGGCGCTACATCCCCAATCTTATCCGAGTTTCTTCTTATTACTTCGTTAGAGATCTGGCCGTCTTATTAAGGCCTACTTACAGTCAAATTTTGCGTTGGTGGATTGGATGGTACAATACACGAAATAATTGTATTCCTCTTTATTCATAATGCAGATCTTCGAAAGGAAATTGAATTATTTAGTGACGGGATTTAGGGAAATCTAAGTGTAGTGTAATCTAAAAAATAAGTGTAGTGTCATTTTAAACAATTTCTGTGACAAAGCTTCAGCTCAGATGGCCAGTTCGCGTGATAGCACGCGATAAATCAAGAAGCATAAAACAAGTGCAATTCATCAGGCGTTTGAACAGCTGCATCGATTTATTGTAGTTCAATCAAATGACAAAACATTAACGATATTGATTATACGAATGGAATGAAAAGGACGAACCTCCAAAAATATACATATTTTAATTTCTGTAATTACGAAGGACTGTTATTTTTCAATACGTGTCAGAAGTTACATATGTATATAAAAACTACCTTTTCATTAATTGAAATGTTAACTATCCAATTCTGAGTAGTATATTAGATTCTTTGTATATATTTAATATCATATACTATATTATAATGTATATATTTAATATAAATATATAAATTATTCTGAATATATGGAATTTTGTATACAAACATTATAGCTATAGTTATAACGATCCATCGACGACGAATCAAAATTTATAAACAGAGTAATCAAGGACATTAATAGCTCTTTGTATTGCACCGAAATTTCTGCATTCACTTGATAAATTGAATTTACCTAAATTGATACGAAACTGTTCATGAAAAATTTCTACACTGATGATGCATATTGCATGTCTATCGGAGATGCAAAAATAAAATGATTTATGAAAAACTCACCGAAGACACCTTAGCACAAGTTTTCTGGTGGTCCAAGGTTACGAAGTAGCTTGAGAACTCAGCTGGAACGAGAAAAGGAAAATTCGTGATTCGTTTATCAGAGATTGTGCAATAACATGTCATCACTGATCGTATCTCACAATTCCTTCGCATGGACTACCTTCGTTCGCGTATTCACATTGAATTGCTTCAATATTTCGTGGGACAAATGAAAACGTTATTGTTTTCCGTTAAAGCATATATTTCATCTTGATACAAGTTATCTTCCAGTTCGCATGAAACATATTGAACAGTAAAAGAATATATTCGATCTTAAATTATAATCCCTGTTGCTTACATAAATATCGATCAAGGGAAAGAAAAATTTTCAAAAAAGTTTAGAAAAAAGTTTAGTAAGCTTAAAATAATGTAACAAGGATAATAATGAAACACGAGACAATTAAAATAAATTAACATTGTAAATTTACAATTTCCATAAGTCTTTCACATGATAATAAAAAAAAAAAAAAACTTCTGATGATAATTCTAATAAAAGAAAATATTCTAATGATTAGTTCAATTCAATTAACGATAAAATCGATACGATTTCCAAGATATCTATAAAATCATTAGACTGATCTTTAAATTTAGAATACGAATATGAGTAACTATATAAGATATATTATAGTATATCTTCACTTTTAATATATTTCCTTTTTTTTTAACACCCAGGAATTATTTTTTCCTAAAAAACTTTAACCTCTGTTGAAAGGATAGGACACTTAGTCTTAAAAATGTCAATTCCAAATCCTTCCTAAAATATGACGTTTCGCCACTCCTCACAAATAAATGTTTACAAAATAAGAAGATCAATTGTATAAAATAACTTGCCATAATAAACCGTGAGAATTCATATGCGTACAAAATATTAATAATTTAACACACTCGATTATGTATTTTCTCATTGCAATCTGTAAATTCGTATATGTATACGCAACAATGCAATTCTATTTCTAAAATATTCTTCAAAATTCAACTATTCTGTAGATGAACAATGAAGTTCGGACATATATTCCGAAAACTATATTGTCAAGAATAGAGTAGATGCATGGGAAAGAAGAAGAAAGAAAATTAAATATAGGAAAGGAACGTATGCTTGAAGATGGAAGGAATAACCTGACGGAAAGGTCAGCTATTGTCTCACTCGATTTCACTATCTTTATCGGTGAACACAGGCTGTGCCGAAGCTTGACAGCACTGAGCCCGTATGATTGATATCTACCTCATCCCTTTTTCCATCCCCAGCCGCACCCTATCGCTCTTTCAGATTATAACATCCCCAGACTCAGCCCCGCCGCCAGCTCGGTCGATACGCCTATTATGAAAATTGAAAATAAAAGCATTCGCGCTGTAGAGATCAGAGAGAGACAGGAAAAGAGAGAGTACGAGAGTAAAAGAGCGAGAGGAAGAGGGAGGGCGCCATGTTTAACTCCGCCATGATTTCCTCGTTGCAGGAATCGGCGTTGGCCTAATGAATTATTCATATAAATGGTGGTCGAAATATTGAGAAAAAGTCGATAAAATAGGTTGCCCCATTGAAGACGATGTCTTTAAATTTTTGCCTAGCGACAGTGCAGACCGGGGAAAATGGATTTGCAAAATATTTAGTGCTTCTAGAAATATTCTGACCTGCGTTAATATTATTTATTATTTGTACGTATGCATAAAAAGTGTTGCGCATGTAAGACAACGTTTAAATAAAGTATTATTGTCAGTAGGTATCGGCTGACGAAATCATACAATATTTTGTTTACAAACGAAATATGCATATTTTTAAAAACGGTACACAAAAATTCAAATGTAAATGGATGTCATTCGTACTTTCCTATAGTTTACCAAGAGAGTATATTTATTTTGAAATATATTTTAATCTACACGAGAGTAAATTACTGTTGCAAAGAATTAGTATTACGATAGTATTTCAAATTGCTGGCAGTTTCAGAAAATGGCGTAACTGAATAGACTAGGTCGAACCTGCACGCGAAGGGTTAAAACGTTTGATGCGATGCGCACGTGCGTACTAACGTGTTTCATACAAACTGCATTTATGTTTGCTCCAATTTATGCATTTGCATTTCCGGCTACTCCGCATGCTACTCATAAACGTCAGAAAACATATATGCCACACCTGCACCGGATAAACTGATGCGCAGATTGTTACACGCAAAAATGTGAATTGTAGCGATCGAATGGCAAGCCAAAATTTTCAAGGGAATTATGAAATCACTAAATTGGAGTTAAAAAGTCATGAAAAGGATCCATTAGCCATTTTCTTCTCAATACACGATTCTAATTACAACGTAAGGTCCTTTTCGTTAATAATGAAATGTTTACAGTAAGCGGATCAAAGCATTACTTTGGTCTAACATAATTATCTCTTAAATGATCATGTGATATTCGAAACATCGGCTGTATTTCACAAAGCCATGTAACAAAAAAATGAAATACTTATTTTTAATAATAATAAGCATAATAATTATACGTGGAAATAATCTTTTTGCAGTGCTATAGTCTCTTTGGTAATAAAGGCATTAATATGTAACTCTAACATGTACAACATATGAAGTTAATAATATAATCTTTGGTCATTAAAATATTACTGAATTTTCAGTATTCAATGACAGATTGAAAATATTCTGAAAACGTTTTTTAATAATTCTAATTTTATGATCCCGACAAATATTCGGTTTTCGAAATTTTGCAGCATCGTGATTTCTGATTTACGGCCTTGCTGAATAAGGTGTGGTTTCAAGCAAAAACTCTGAGATGCATGGTGCTGTAATCTTCATTTTACCTAGCATATATTTCACTTAATTACTCTATCATAATTTTTTAGCTGTGAAACATGGGTGCCTGATTTGCAAAGGGATTCCCCTGGAATTGACGTTACAGCGCATATGTAACACATTTTTAGTCAAACGGGTCTGAATATTTTCGCGATTTTATTCATTTGAATTCTACATTTGAAATTCTTTATACTCAATTGCAGTGCGTCTAATTAACACTGAATTTATTGAAGCTTTGAAGTAGGTAAACCTTTTGATCAAAATGCTTTGTAATGTTCATGGTGTATGTGTAACAAAATAATCGAACGAAAGGTATGAACGTTCATAATATGAAAAATAATGGTAGCTTGTTACATTTAGTTATAGTTAATAATATGTTCATTCAAACAAAAATCTATTGTAAAATGTACTATATGGCACGGTAAAATATTTTTAGTTTAATGAACTGTACTTATTGTTCATTACACTATACTATTGATGGTACAAGACACCGATATTTTGTTCATATAACCATACGTGTTACGTTAAATCTGTTAACAG
Source organism: Cephus cinctus (assembly GCF_000341935.2). NCBI lineage: Eukaryota > Metazoa > Arthropoda > Insecta > Hymenoptera > Cephidae > Cephus > Cephus cinctus. Next base: position 1,361,395 of record NW_014333138.1, on the reverse strand, counting down.
AACGACAATTACAATTGAATATGTGACAATGGAAGTATAGTTTTAATTACCATCAAATAATGTTAACGATACGTTACATTTTGTTTCATTTATTACGATAAACATGATCAATATTAACTATCGATGTAGGTAGTATCTGTATTATATTTAGCACCGTATGTAGTTACTGTAAAAAGACTATAACAAAAAATGTAATAATGTATAGTAATACTATTTCTTCATGCATACCTTTAATTACAGGGAATCACATTTTCAGCTAGTGCAAATAAAGTAAGTTAACTTTCTTCAACGAATTTTATATTAATCATGTATCACTATCATTTTATGTTACACAAGACAATTAATGCGTCACCTTGCGAACGAGGACCTTGATCAAAATATAAATAACAATATATTTTATTCATTTCAAAATTTCATCTATATAGTACAAAGTACTTCACCCGCAATAACAAACTACAAATACTCAAAATAATTAATATAAATCAAACATTTACAAAAATATATATAGACATCGACTAAAACGCTTCTCCAACGTACTTGCATTCCTTTTAAAGAATATTTTTACAGCAGATATCATAGCAACAAGCGAACAGCATGGCAAGACGTAAATCGAACATAAAGTACAGTGGCCGTAAGTGAGGGATGAACGGGGTAAATCGAAGGCATTATAAAATAGAAAATGCCCAATGCATGCTCGTAAATCTCCATTGCAAGCGTGTGTTAGCAAAGAGGAGAAAGAAATGTAGAAAATAAAACAAGACAGAATTTAACATCACTGTTAACGTGATAATAATGTTATCGAACATAAACTTGTAACTATTACTGATCCCTGTAACTATTACTTTCCTTTCATTCATTGATTGACCTCTGTGATACTCTGGACCAATAGTAAATGAAGCCCGCATATATAAAAAACAATAATTATATAAGACTATTCGTTTCTTTTAAGATAAGTATTACATTTTTACTATTCGCACTATATTCGACGCGATACGAAGATTTTTATAATCGCTATATAAAAATGTGAAGTTAATGACAATTTTCATGGGAATAATAAATAAAAATACAACGATGATATAGTAACTAACGAATATTGAATTCACTTTGAGTGGTCAGCTTCAAATGGTACTAAATGTGGAACTTATATGGTGGTCTCGGTATTACGTATAATTGATTATATGAGTATTTCAGTAAACGTCAAACGGTAACTTAAGTATTATTAAACGTGTTGAGTGGATGCGGTTGAAAGGCGATTCAAAGACGCGAGAGATGAATTATATGTTCGGCCAAGTGAAGAAGAGAGGAAGGTAAATAAAAATAGCGGCAAGTGGCAAGGTAGAAGAGGTGGAACCGCAAGGGAGAGAAAGCCATGAAAAAAAAAAGAAAATGTTATAAAGCGCATGGAAAGGAAAGATGTTTAGTGTATCCTAGCTCCTTGGAGGATCTTTGTAGAGCTGACGAATCTCAAGGCTGAAGGTAAAAAATAAGTCATCTAAGTTGAGAAACCGTGGAAAATAAGCAGGCGAGAAGTTCATCTCGTGCAAAGAGAATGGAGATGAAAGAAGCACGGGGAATGGAGATGAGTAGGTATATTATACTACGGGTAGAACGCGGTTTGAATGGGTCTACCTTTATATAGAAGGGATCGCAAGAGGTTAAGTCAATTTTCAAACTGTAAACTCAACCTTACGAGCGGTTAGTTTACATGGGCTATATGGTCCTTAATTAATATTATTTTCAAATTAAAATCCTGCGCTTGCATGGATTTCCTTGAATTCTTCAAACGCTTCAGGGATCAGTAATCTCTTACAGGACTCGATGAATAATTCCAAAACTCTCAATCAGAATGGTATAACATGTTATTGGTTTGTTTAACATTAACCTAATGGTATTTAGAATTTGACGGTACTATGAATATATGATACTTCAGTTGAGAAATTCATGACTGTAAAATAGTCTGCGATTTCTTATTTCAATATATTATTAATTGACTCTACATTGATGTTTCGCGTAAATATACATCGCTTGTATATATTGCCTGGAATATGAATCATTTTCGTAGGAAATAAAGTCTGAGTGAAATATTAAAATGATATAATACACTACAATAGCAGTGGATACTTGACATTTAACAAAATTAAAAATCCCAACATATTTTCTCGTTATATTTGATTAAACGAATTTAAGTTCGTTCAACTCGCCGGTTACTTTCTATATACTGTATACATATAACATGTGTATATAGAGTAGAGCAAGAAATTCAGCGATATAGCCCGATTAGTGGGAATTTACCATCTCTGGAATCACTATAATACATTATACCGTGGTTTAATAAGCTTAATAATCTGGCATAAATACTCAGCAGCTGCAATATGTAAACGCAGTTGCAGGTGCGATAACCAGTTCACGATCCACTAGTTCCGCTTTGTGGCTTCGATATTCCACTTCTTTATCGTCCGTCGAATTTCTCCACAGAAGTGCTCGAAAATGTGAAAGGAATAGTAAAAGGCACCATCTGATACATAGATAGTCGGTTCAGGGGTTCAATGTATATTGTTCACAGTTTGCAAGCAATGCGATTCTTAGCAAATCAAACTTGGTTTATCATAAAATCACATAAATATATTCTAAAATAGAAAAATAAAATACAGTGCAAAGCCATGTATATGCATAATTTGTAACAAAAATTTTATTCAGTGACATGTGTACCCTGCTACAGAATTCATTTTTTTCGACGTTTCAAAGAAAAAGCATACCGAATTCCTAAACCAACTGCAATTACAATAATTACTGGACGAAAAGCTACAAAAATATAATTTATGAAAAAATTATATTTACCGAATGAAAGCAGGCACGACATTGCAAATCCAACAGTGTAGCGTAGTGTGTTATTCCCTATCCTTTCTATGGTAGTAACTTTTTATGCACTGACAAGTCTATTGTTATTCCCATGTCACACACTTCTCTACACACTTGGATTTATACAGAGTGGACCGAAAATCATAGTGCAACCCAAAAAGTTAGTGATTCCTCATGGAAAAGTAAATCGAAATTGCGGAATAAATTTTTTCTCTAAGAGGCTTCATTTTAAAAGAAATCGACTTAAAACATCCATTGGTTACACATACACTTGACTAAGAACTGTTCATGTCTCCCTGATTCAACGAGCACAGTTTTGTTTGCAAAAACGAGATTGATATTTTCAACAGAACGTAAATTAATCAAATGCATTGTTTTCGAGATTGAAATATCGATTGACTTATTGTAAGCCACCTTAAGTCGTAACATTGTATACAAATATGTAAGAAAACAGTGCCCCTAGCGAGATCCTTTAAATCGAGTATTAGCCAAGTTCACGTGTACCCGATTGATTTTTTAAGTCGATTTTCTTAAAAATGAAATCTCGTAAAGAAAAAATTTATTCTATAATTTCGATTTACCTTTCCATGAGGAATCACCTCCTTCTCGGTTGTACTATGATTTCCGCCCCATCCCGTATCAAAGTTGAGTTTGATGAGCGATAAATGCTATTTCTACAAAAATATAATGTCCCTGCTAACAAAACTACATTAAAATTACGCGGCTATTCGAAATAACTGTGTGAATTATTTGTTTACGCGTCAATGCAGTAGTTACATAATATCACGTGCCATTCGATACCTATATTACTGGTTAAATTGTTCAAATTTCAAATCACGAATATGTTGACAATGATATATTTCTGACGCATATATTTATTATATTATAGAATAGGAATACTTTGTGCTACCTTGCATACGCATGACCATTCCTGTATGCATTCTAACGTACACTAAAAAAATACCAAAATATGGTGGAATACGAATTCGCGTTCCCTAATAGCAAATTTAATAAACACATACCGATCCACACTATGACGCCATGATTGCATTGTACAGAAGTCATGTAAACTGTAGGTATGCTCATAATTCCGAATTGTCCAGATTCCTGCCTCATAAATACACCGTAATTTATGACATAGACGATGCAGTATGCAATGCAGAAGTTCTAAAATTTATCTATGATGGGATCAAAATTAAAATACTAATTCTTGCTATAGTCGAGTTACCACATCAGACTTCGATTTTGACAGATCGAATATAACCTAATTTCGATATTTTATTAGATGCAATCCAACTATAAAAATCAATATCTTGTCCCATCAAAGATATTCCGCTGAACTTGAACTGAGTATAGTTAAATTATTCGTAACAATGCCAAATACGTTGTATTTTATTTCTTTCGTTACTGAAGCCAATGCGTTGCACACTAGTCAAATGAGGGCTAAATTTTTTACAATGAATTTCATAAAGTAAAATGTATTAATTGACAGTAATGGAGGGCAATTTTTATTACAACACGTGGCCTTAACCTAGAGAAAGGTTAATAGCAATGTATTTACTAAAGTATTAAGTGATCAATGCTAACTTCCATAGAGGAACATTTCAGTCGAGTTTTTTTCTAAATAAACCGTACTTTTGTATCAGTTTTAATGTGCGCATTCTCTTTCTTGAAAGTGCTCTACGAATTCATTAAACGGAATTTTGTACTGTTGACTGTTTGACAATTACAACAATATACAGCAAATATGTTGCTATTAATGTTTCTCTAGGTTAAGGACACAATTAATACATTTAAGTTTGTATAATTCACAGTACAAGAATAGCCCTCGTTTAGCTAATGTGCATATATATTATCTAAGTTAAAACTTGCAAATCTTTGTGTTCTATTGACATGAAATTCAAACTTGCAGCCGAACTCGAATTATTATATCATTTAAAAGTGTACATTTTAATACAATAAATCACGATACCTGTATATACGTATAAGAGACGTCGTAACGCTAATACCATAGTTGCTTGGAAAAAAATTAATTAAATACGGTTAATAAATCTAAATGCCCTACGTAATGAATTTGTTGTATTAATTATTTATTCAAAAGTATTTCCTTTTTTGAAAATGTACGTATCATACACACACTATTTTCAATACAGGAATGACGACAGATATATATTAACGTCAGGAATAGAAGTAACGAGCGTGTAATAAAATACAATGTAAATGCTCCATGTAATACACTCTAGATATTCGCCATTTCATATATGCAGGAAATGCCGTTCTGTTTCCGGTAGAGACGGCAGCAAGTCTAGCTTTCTTGGGCTTAGTAGAGATTTCGTGCAAATGTTTCTGGAAGCTGAGGGGTTAAATGTGTTGAGCTTGGGATAGGGGTTGACGCCTGGGATAGTTGCCGAGAAGGATTTACAAAAACGGCGCTAAACGTTAGTGAAAAAGCATGCCAAGTTTTAGAAACAGAGTTAGACCAAAGTTCGTATATACATATATTTTTCACATATTACCGTTCCTCTCTGTGCTCTTATCCCAAATAATAATTACGTATCCTAATGCATCTTCAATGAAAATAGTACTTCTATCAATAGCAAAAAAGCCTTCTGCGTCATGTTTCGACCCACCTCAAAATTTTATAAATAGAATTCTAAAAGAACGCAATACTTAGTAACGCAGGGCTTTACACATAACTAGAAAATGTATGCTAAAACAGAAAAATTAAATATATTTAAGTGCAATAACATGCACGTGCATAGTTTGCAACAAACTTTTACACAGAGCACGTGTAATTTGATAAGAATTGCATTGTTTGAAAATTAAAAAAAAAACAAATTGACCTTGTTGACTGATTATATTCCAATGTTTATTATATCGATACGTATTCCATATATCCCGTAAATGCTATTCGATTTATTGTTTATTGTACAAATATCTTCAACGACAAGGAATCATGTAAGTCACTCGATGCTTTTAATTGGGGATATAGATTCGTAATAAACTACTCTCAGGATTGATGTGTGGTATTGTCTAATGCGTTATATTTCTTATATTACCCTATTACCGGCTAAAAATGCCCTGCCGAGCAGTCTACGATCTCTTAAGCAGTAATTCGCAAAGGTCGTTTACAGAGCAGTGCCTTTTATTTGTGGGATTAAACACGTTTTATATAGGCTATTTACTTTATATCATACACATATATTCGTGAACATAGAACATACTTACGTTCATTGTCGAAGCAAGAAAATAAGTAGTGTTAACGAATAGTGTGATGGAATTGCAAATATAACGATATTTAAACTGTTAACTGATTACAATGCATGAAATAAATATTTGAACAAAAGAATCGTGCTGATAATTAAACCATTTTTTACTGTTTCACGAAACATCTTCAAAAAAGAGCGTTACCAGCTTTGAAATTTACAATTAGTATCCAGTTTGGCCTCACCATCCTCTCGAACGAGAAGGCTAAGAGAGGTTCTTACCTTGCCCCCTAATCAAGAAGACCGACTAATTAATAATAATATGGAATATTTATTCCCGCTAAGTCAGATGGCTGTAAAAGTATTCAAGTGCGAGCTATATTGCCCACGAAAGAAGGAAATACAGAGAGTAATCGCACATTAATGGTAAGTATATTGAGAAATGTTTAACGAAACAGTATCATGAAACGATATGCATTAATAATTATATGTATATTCGTCAACATTATTATCATGAATTCCACAAAAAGTATCCGAGCATCGTTCAATTGTAATGTCTACTTCAGAAGAAAAATAACTTTCGTTTACTGGGTTCACGTAGGGATTATTGTGAATATCAAAATGATTAACGTAATATATTCTTATGTCTAGTAAATTCGAACGAGAAGTCAAATAATTAGGCGATAATGGTGTATCGGCTGAGTCAATCCTAGGATAGCAGAACAATCGGATAGCGGCGACCAACAGGATGATCTCACAAAGCCAGATTCTGCGAATATGTACTAAACCCTACCAACCCTCTAATGGTCACCAGGAAATAATCCTGGATAATTAATTTCCAACGACGATATATCGTTCGGTAATACCCTTGGTCGTTTCAATTATGAATAGGATGACGGTTAAGTCCAGTTAGCTCGAAGCAAATCGCAATAGAATCCTCAACTTGAATACTATTATTTTGTTCCTAATGACGACATGCATTGAATTTCATAAGTAGCTTCGACGCTAGACTGATTATTCACTTCTGCTTGGGTTTGTTTCTTTTTAAGTTTCAATTTTCTGTAACCATATAAATAGGTTGCATGTCGAAAAATTCTCAGTTACTTGATCGCATGACTTTTGTAAGGAATTTACGTACAGTATAAACATACAGATATGATTTAAAGCATCGCATAATTCTTGCATATCCTTTGAAGTCGATACGAGCAGATTGAATTTTTGTTGCATTAAGTTCACTAATTACCTCAAAGTTTTGCTTACAAGTTCCGGACGTTCAGCAAATTTTTGTATTTTCAGTTCGTAGATGCCTAATTTCGAAAGCGGTTGTATAATCTCAAATTGTATTAATCTTCCTAAACATGCCCTAACGGTAAACTTCTTAATAACGATAATTTCACTTTTTATTGTACCGTAAATAAATCGAAAAATGCTCTAAGGATTCACGTTAATTCGTTATATTAATCTTAGTATTAACTAGCACATCTGTCCAATGGGAGTGAACTACAAAGGAAAAGAAGAAGAGCCTTTGGTATTTCATCTGATACACATGTACCAAGCGAAACATACAATAAACTGGCTCCCCCCTCATCTATGCATTTCCAGGTGCATTATTGATCTCTACCGTGAACCACGTCCTGAACGATTCTACGTAATAATTGACGGATCTATTAAGCGGTCAATTGTACTAAATCGATGGAGAATAAATAAAATTGACGAGCTAATAAAGAGTAATTGATCCTGTAAACGGAAACCACGTTTGATGCGCCTGAAATTCCACTTGCTGAATATTTCTAACACCTTTTCAAATGATGATATTCCTCACGGTAAACGGTGTCACTGTATATACAATATGTATATATTTCGGTAGGGACCTAGATATAGACTTGCAAGCTCATAGGAGCGCATACTTCGTGGCCACGAGGGAGAGAAGTTTTGAGAGCACTACGATGAGAGCATGAAGAGCATGAGGAGGTATAGAAGCTCATCGGCGCGTCAAAGTGGTCCCAACCAATTTCATAGGAAGTTGAGCAAACAGGGACTCTCAACTCTAATCCCTTTTCCTTCCAGTATTTTGTAGGTATAAAATTTATCACACCAGAATGAGAATGTTGAAGCTTATAGTCAATGGGAAGCATATCGGAACGCACGGTGCTCAGCTGTGTGTATAGATTTCATTTATGAACAATTTAGATATGTATATTCGCTGGTGAATATATTTTTGATATATTTATTATGTAATTATGTTAAGAATAAAACGTTCAATTATACATATTTGAACGAGTACGTGTGTAGGTTTTTGTGAAAATATTTATGTCCTTTCAATTTAACCGTGGATTCATGTTTTAATAGAATTTGCTACTCCGGGACTGACCAATGAAATATTTTTTTACTGAAGATTAATTACTGATCCATACGTCCACTGTATTTCTGTATCCGAAATAGAGTCCATTTCATAACTTTGTTGATATTTACGTTTTACGGAATGGGAAATACGAAGCGTATGTTTATTTTTCCAAGCATATATTATTTGTCATTAATATTTTTTTTGCAAAATAAATATTAAAAAAAACGAGAAAGAGATATAGAGTATAGAATATGTAGCATAAAGAACGAGATATTGACATTTATTTCATTATTGAAATGTTGATTAAATCAAAAGGAGCAATTGCTTCTTTCAATTTTGTGTTAATGAGCAATAACTTCTATGTCACGTATTCGTAATTAAGAATTATGTATACTTATTTATTTTATCTGATACGAGTTATTTTCAACTATTCCCTTGTTTTTGACCGCGGCACCTATCTTAGTTTGTCAAAATGAAAGTCTGTCGTGCACAGCCTACCGTTCCTATGCGCACCACGCTACGTTGAATATATCTGTGAATTAGAAGAAACGCGCGAGAGATTATGCAAATGTTTAATCGCGAAGGAACCCGCTAATGGGAAGAAATTGCAGTGCTGGCACCAGATTAAACGTACCACTCTCACCCCTGCCAAGTGGAACCAGTCCCCTAAGAATTCTTGCCTCCTAACCCGGCCCTAACTTAACCCGCGCTTTGCCGTACTTGTCGGCTGCGCAAGATAAGGATTTAATTTTTGGCCACCTTTAATCCTAATTCCGAGTTATTCCACTCTGCTGTTCTTCACTACAGCAGGCCTTAGCGATTTCACGTTTTATTCTAGAAGCTAAACTCTGACTAAAACAATTCACAAATCTTATACATTCACGGTATCAAAAGTAATACGTTAAAAAAAAAAAATAATATAAAAACTGATTTACAAACATTATTATACGAATAAAACTCACTATTGAATAAAGGTATAGTCTGAGTGAAAAAAGATTTGTCAATCTGTTAGTACCTTCCAGCGTATAATAAAAAGTAATACGTATTATTCAACGTTAATGGTCAACTCTCATCAATTAAATACTCGTTAACATAACCTTGCTAAACAGCTGGTAATTAACGAGCTAAATAAATACACGAAAAGATGAAGCGACGAATATGATTTTTTGGGGTAAAATTCCTTTTAATGCGATGTGACCTAAAATTATAAGACTCGAGCTATGTACAAACACTGCATACTTGTATGAGCAATTAGGTTAATTATGAGAATTAGGTAGAACAGTGTATTTCTATGTGAGTTCCCTTAGGACGGTTTTCCCTCAACACAGGTAGGCATATAGGTACTCTACAGAATATTATGTTACAGAGCCTGCCAAAGGGCTGTCGCTCTTACTTCGAGTAGAATACCATGCATTGTATCTTGATGGAGTAAATATTTGTGGAAATTGAAGCAGTGCGAACATATCACATAATTCTGATGCAGTCACTAACAAATCCTTCAAATTCTCTGGCAAATACACTCTCGAGAATTGTATGTAATGTCTTTTATATTATTCTGTAACGTAGGTGTAGGTTTTGCTATTAGAGGAAGTGTACCTGTGACATTAAATCTTACTTGGATAAAATATTTGTATATATGATTGGATACCTGGTACAAGAGACAATTTGAAAATAATTTAATACAAAGCAACGATAAGAAAAATTTGGACAGTGGTAGTAATTCAAATATCATTACTGCTCCATAAATATTTTGTCGATGTCAATGAAAAAAAAGGGAGAATATGGTACTGGCGTCATCGCGTTGACTCGTCAAATAAAATAAGAGAGGAAAATGGAAATGAAAAAATTGGAAACGCTTCAAGCTCATTTAAGTAAACATAAAGCAATTTCACAACAGGGATCAGAAGACGGAAAGGAGCACTCGCGAAATACATAGAAATGTAGATTGGTAGGAAATAATTTAATCCCCTTCTAATTGAAGAATCCAAAAAAAGGAGGAAATTCATTAGCACCGGTCAGGACTTTGAGAGTCGAATTATTAATGGCCGGAAGAGGAAAAAAGATGGAAGAACGTTCGAAGGGAAAAGCATTTTTATCATTTTAAGGATCGTGCGCGAATGTGTGTTCAATTTTTAATTTTCAGAAAGTCGTACAATTATTGAGTGACTTCTTACTTCCGTTTTTGTTCTTCGTAATAAGCGAAATATTAATATATATGTATATAAGCAAGAGTATCTTTGAAATATTTATTCATATCTTAATAATTGTATAATTCATAATTAGAAACTTTCCATCGTCTTGATATAAAATCATATTAATTTTTCAATTAATTATAAATATTAAGGTTCTTCTACACTGAATGTCCTATTATTTATATTTGCTTTTTTTAACCATCAAAGAAAATCCAATGCGAAAATGAAGTGTGCAGATTCAGTATAAGATATCGTTGCTTTATTCGGTAGTGCTATTCGATAGTAAACCTCCTTCGGGATGGTGTGAAACAAAAGTCCACATTGCTCTCATGAATAAATGATAGACGCGAGTCAATCGTGATCAATAGGATGCACCTAGAACTATACAAGCGTAGGACATCAATGGACCTCGGGTTACTGATACTCAAGTTAATTCAAGTGGTTCAGACTGCAGTTACACTAAATGCAACTTCGTAGTCAAGAGCTCGTATCAATTCACAATAACGAAATCAGTGGTGCGATTTTATAATACAATCAAAAAAATAGAAATTCGCTTTATCAAGTCTTATTTTTATGCGCCTATCACATATTGAGTAATTTTGTAACTTGTCACTTTTTCGTTTGCAAATTTTAACTGGGGAAAAATATTGTTTTGTGACAGTTTTGGCAAATGTTAAAATCAAAACTTTCAATGATTTTTTATTATTCAATTTGACCGAAATTTAAACATATATTTTAAAAGTATTCAACATATTTAATCCCAGTTATAATGTGTGTCCTTTAAAACTTCCTTAGGCACTCCTTTTTTACTTACACGATTAGACACACGAGTTACAAACGTAGCCCATTGTGAATGGCTGAGTTTGAATACAATTCGCAGTAATTTCCAGTAACACGATATGAGGGGTTAGAGTACAGTATTATAAAACAGGTTTAAGAATTTTTAGTCACTCAAAATAGTTTACAAAAATTCAAATATTTATATTATCAAATACTACGAATATCACTAATAAATTTCCAATAGGAAGACATGAAACTTTGTTCATTCTTAGAACTAATTTTCGATAAAACTTATAAATATGACTAATACATAATTTTATAAGAAGAACAAAATTGAAAGGGAAAATAAGCTTACAATACGAAATAAATAAACTGTTATGACTCTCCAACGTTATTATTGAGCATACAATATTCAAGGGAGGGGAGAGAGGATGTTTCCAACCAAATGGCCGTTGACTTCCCGACACGTGCCAAGGGGATGATTGTTAAGAAATAAACAGTTCAATCGGTACTCGTGTGGAACATACATGAATACAAACATTATAAGTTTCAGTACTTTTAACATATTTTCAACTATTTATTTTTTACCGTCATCGCCATTTTTATCAACTGCCTACAGCTACCCTTATCAAATAGCACACACACTGCTCAATTCTAAATTTGATAGCACTTGCAAGATTGTAAATTTTAGAGCAATTTTTTGTTACGCAAGTACGCGCACTGACTACAGCTATAACCCACCTGACTTTGATCTCTACTAGTACTGACGCCTTTCGACGCGGTAAAATCACTTTTAGTGACTATCTGGTAGTCGCCATCACTAAAGTCACCAAGTCACTATCACTATGCCATTCTTGGCATAGAAAGCCCCGCATAGGTAATTTCACCTCTGCTCAATCTACACAGGAATATATTTGCCTGGGCTACACCGGTAGCTCAGTTGCGCTTAATGAAGGCTTAAAATGGCAGGAATGAAGTTATATTCATTGTGAATAGAATTCACATAGAAACCGAGAGCTATTAGCTTTTTAAAGAATTAATCGCGTTCACGTATTCTATCCCTGAATAGGGTCAGTTTCCGATGGAATTAGTAATCTCCAAACTGATTGACATGTATATGCTATATAACATGTCTGGATAATCAGACATTATTCATTGATCCAATTACGACTCTTAGAATCTCAAGCATCGTTTCCTGATGATAATACACATACGTTCAAAGCAAAGAATAAACGATAAACTAACACTATTTCAGTAATAATCGTATTGAACTATGCCATTGTAGCTTTATAAGACTTTATTATTCCCCGCTATTCGTATGTACATTGTACATGCCTACTAAAATTGAACATATATGCATCTGTGACTGCAAAACTAAAAAAGAGAAATAACCTTGTTTTATCAATTTTTCAGTTCGATAAACGTTATACCGTAATTTATATCCACAGTTGCTCCCATTTTATTTTATTCTATTCAGACTCATTTGCCTCCGACATAAGCACGTTACGGTCAGTGTTATAGAAATCTATCTGGCCATTCAAACAAACTTGTCACTATGATTTTATGAAGAAAATAAAATAAATGTAACCCACGCTCCACGTATGTTACCCCGACATCACAAGTAAACCGCCTTCGCGTCATCTGCTTTTTTCCCATGTGGCTGAAATATCGATTACCTGTTAAGCTGCGTTGAAAGATGTTTATCTCGGCTTATCGTTCTTCGCTTTTATCCCTTATTGAAACTTTAATGTTTAATTCCTTGAACTCGTAAGCTTATCATTTTATAAACGTTTCCGTCGCCCCCATTATTATATCAATTCGAAATGAGATATCGACAGAATTGACAAAATTTGCGTAACCAAATTATAGATAAGTATCAGGCATATCATTAAATTCACTACTGTCTTATTTCAGTTAGTGACTTTTCAATTGTAAAATATTCGGCAATAAAAGTCGTAGCACACTATTCCATAATATACAGTGTTTCCGTATTTCCGCATAAAGATATATGTGAAAATTATATAGGAAATATATGCTGTGGAAAAATATATTTCCGTATATATGTTTCGTATATATTTTTTCCCTGCTACTCGTATCCCTATAAAGTATGATGCACAAAATAGTATCTTCGACTGATTTTAACTAAAGACAAAAATACAAGTGGAAGAAGTCTTTACAAGTTGGATCGTAAATAAAGAAGGAAAAAAATATGCAGTAGTTACTTACCGCATTGGTCAGACATCTTGAAGTACATACATCTTCCGTTTGGCAATAAGTTGTTGAATCGCAGGTAAACGATCGCCTTATTTCGCGACGCGGTAGAGCCCATCATATGGCAACTGCCCACACAATTTTCATGCAAACTTTTTATGCGTTTAGATATAAACATGACGCGTATAGACGAAATATCGTATTGTTTAAGCCCACTCTTTCTGTCTCTTTCTCTCCCTTTTGAGTCATCTATATCGTAACAAAACCCTTGTAACGATGTTTGACGCTCGATATATGCACGTATTTCCTCGATTGTCTGGCAGCTTAACTGCTTGCTTGTCTTACCATTTGACTGGTTGACTGACTGGCTGACTACATATAGCTGCTAACTAGCTGCACGAGTGACTTCCTACCCGCATGACACGACGGCAGGTGTCTACCAGCCAGAGCAACGTGTTCGTTGCAAAAGGATTGACTTCCTAATGAAAATGTGTCCTCACGATTTCGTTGTAACCATAGATTTCGGGAAATATGCACCGTGGTGAAGTTTTGGTTTGACATCACAAACTACAAACGGTGTACGTTTAAACGAAGAAAATATTCATATTATTATAACGTAACCAATTTTTCATCCGAGTATTACGTTTTATAGTTGGACAACCTTTCTTTCATGAAAACAAATGCAATTTTTCGTTTAAAGTTAGTTTTAAAATTAGGGTCGATCTTCCATTTTATTATGCTTAATTAAGGCAGCTTTTTCTTCGTGGTTTTATAAAACAGAATTTTTCAGAATTATTTTAAATTAAATATACTTCTGTCTCTTGAGCTAGCCGTGCGTTTCTCCGTGCACATTACCAAAATATCTAAGACTGTTAAAATAAACTAAATCTAACTAGAATCAAACGTATTAGAAGTTCACAAAATTATCCAGTCAACCCTGTCTCACTCGCGCAAAACACGTTAACTGCTTGTTGCAACTACAGTAAACTCGAGAGAAACGCGAAGGGTTACAAGTCGACGGTACCTCCCGCTGTATTACTTCTTTAAACAATGTTTTGCAAAGTTACAGAATGCATCCTGAAGGGAACAACAGAGAATGAGAGAAAAGCAAAACACTTTATAAAGCTAATAGTAAAGATAAGAAAAATCTGAGAAAGTACGAAAAAATTGAATGAAAACGTTTGAGCTTCGAAAGTAAAACCGAAACTTCCTACAGCATCAAAGGCGAATAACGATAGGAGAAAATAAAAAATTTTGTCCAACTCTTGCAACACTCGTACTTCTGTCGAATGATCTAGATTTGAGACCCGTATCGCGGTTGATTGAAAAAAAACGCGTATGCCTTCTGCCGTAGGTCACTGCTCCGTCAGTTTGAACGAGAACGTGTTGAGCGGAGAACGAGAATGAGTGTCGTGCCGAAGTTATCAATCAATGTGGGTTGAGCGAACGACGGACATCGAACAGCGAGCAGCGTACAGGAAAAAGCGAGAGGGTGCGAATCGGGTGTTGTTGTCGGTGCGGATGCGGACGTAAGACTGAAGTGGCGGAAGGATCCAGCGGAGATCGTGCGCTAGGGTAGTGGGCTATCGGGAGTGGCACCGTGTAGTCGTGTACCGTGGAAAGAGCTTGCGGGAAAACGCATGCGTGTCCGATGATACGTGCGCGACCCCATGAAATTTAATCAGTGCGCATGCGCGCCCCGCCAATCAGTTTCACCCTGTGAGTCGCTCGCTCCCTCTATGAGCTCACTAGATAGCGAGCCCGATATGCCTGAGATAGAGCGTCGCGGGGTGCGACAAAGAGACTGCGAATAGGGGATGCTCTATCCATCAGAGGAATGGTGGTGGACGTCGCGACGAGAGCGTGAGGGGTGCGCAGGCGTTATGCAAAAAATTGTAAAAAAATTCTGTGCACTGCTCGTCGTGGTGGGGATCTTTCTTGTGACATCGCTCGGCAGGGGCGCAGCGAGCTCTGTGGTTCCACTCTAGCTACTACAATTTTAACTAGAACTTCTCCAGCTCTTGCTTGACCAAGACTCTTCGAACTGGATGATCGCTACGTGTTTCTTGTTCCTTTAGAAAATATAACGACAGCACTGTGATTGATTTCATTTCACTACTTCTTTTCATTTGATTCTTATGTTTTAATACATGAATTCTGACTTTATTTTCAGTCACTGTCACATAAAACACGCGGGAGTGCCTTGTGCAATCTTTATTGTAATAAAGCGATTTATGTGTCCGTGTGTGTATGTATGCCAACGATAGTAAATGCATTTATTCAAAATTCTAGAGAAAATGCTAGGACTGATCAAATTGAAATTTACTCGAGAAATTATCTTTCGAATGTAGACGGCGTGCTAATGTTTGCAGATGTCTGGTACTTACGATTTCAAGTCTATGTATTCGGGAAAATCCGAGAAACTAGTATTGGATGTTGCATCCGCAATTTTGCACAGAGCACTTAAGTAATGGGTTTGAAATTTATAGAAAAAATCGTAATAGGATTTGGATAAAACAACCGTATTTGCAAATGTCGAGAATTTTAAGTTTGAAAGTTCCGCATTCACAAAATTCATTTTTTTGCAGCGGGCAATGCATAGAATTTTATTTCTTAGAATTTGTTTATTAAGCCTAAAAACGTATTTCGAAAATAGTTACATTCCCGGATAATTTCGTAGGTTTCTAGTAGATAAGGTTTTTATACATTTTTATTAAGGATAGCATGATGAACTTTCTATGCGTACCACCTTAAAAAAATAGAAAATTTGAGGTATACGTTAGAAATAAAATATATTCTTGTATTATTTCTAAACTATAAATAATGCAGGATCTAATGTGTTTCATTTTTATATAATATATTTAAGTCGTACTATAAATAGTAATATCTAAAATACTAGCATTATTTTCATCATAGAAGAATAAATCCATAAATTCCCTCAAGAAGTATTCTTCATGCAAACTATATGTATATTTTATAATGTCAATCTTTATTCCTCAAGATAATAATAATATTCAAAAGAGGATTACTCCTTGAATTAACTTTAGCACAACATTAAAAGTCAGATTTAAAACATCATACATTGCATTGTCATGCGTTTGAAAGAATCACAAATGTCATTAATATCCTGAAAGAAAACTAGTAGACGTATAAAAAATTCCACGAAACATATAAACAGTGCTTTTATCCATTATATCATATGTTACAATAATGGATATGAAATATAATAACTCATAGGTATAAATAGCAGCGTTTATTTCTATACACAAAAATGAAAATATCATAATTAATCAATTACAGAATAATAGATATACACGGAATATTAAAATTTATTTATCAAATTTGAACTCGACTTAACATATGAATTCAGCATAGGATTAAATTGCACCTTATTAATCACGTGTACCAAAATATCACAGCAACCGCTAAGTATCTACGTCCTCGATAACGTAACGAGGCTGGAACTATAATTACAATCAAAGCAAATTTCAAATAAATTCGTTTGATTATTTCATTCATAACTGCTAGGTTCAACATTATCAACATTTTGAATAACCAGGAAGGGTACAATAATAAATCAAAGAGCGCTTAGGTTAATGCCGACCGTATATCGAATGGCTTGGAATACACAATAATTTAATTCCTAGATCGTGATTACACGACGCTCGAATGTCCAATGAATAGACATTAGCCTGTCACGTAATTTGCCAGGGTTGTGTGTGAACACACGCCATTCAATTATTTGTCAACGGCCCTAGTTAGAGGTGTATTCATTACAAATTACAGACCTCGCTCTGATTTTATGACACCGCAGGAGAGCTATGGCTTCCCTGTACTGTATTTTTTACGCGTGCTTGTTATTGCCGCTGAAATATGCAAGTTGAATTATAGTTATTTCAACTGAGTACTGAGCTTCATAGATTTATTTTTTGGCCAATTGCTGTACTGGGTTCTGTTAAAATATAAGATGGTACTCAGCCATTAAAAAGAGTTGCCTTATATAAGAAAACAGTAAAATCCATTCTGAATGCCAGAAAGTTTACTTGTCTTGCAATGCCATTACTTTTATTGTTCCATAGCTGTTTTAAATGACAGAGCTTAAAAGTATTTTTACTTTCGTGACCATGATTTTACGTTTTATTCGTCATAATTATTTTCTTCTATAAATTCAATGCAACTCTTATTATTAGAAAGTTTAGCTTAAATAAATTATAACAATTTTACTTGCTTTATTATTATAATAATGTCTATAACTGGCTACTACTTATAGATATATCGATCAATATCTGTTATTGTGTACTAATACAATTTCTTTTATCGTTCCTCGTAAATATCAAATAATAATAATATTGTACATCAATATTATCCATTATACGTGTACAAGTATAGTGTATACTTCGTAGTGCGTTTTCAGCAGCGTATTAGTTACCCAGTGATAAATTTCGTTCGTTAAGTTTTTTTTTCCCCAACAGTATAGGTAATACGTTTGAATGTACAGCAGTCGAGAGGATCAAACAAAGGGGAATTGGTAAAACAGCGTGAAAGTCGAAGCCATCGTATCCAGCCAGACGAAAATGTGAGAGAGCGCCACGTGCCAATCTGGTATCTGCGGTAACAATCTCTTTATTCTTTGCTTCGTTGTTAGGATACTCCATAAAATGGATATCTCCGATAAAGCTAGTGTGCTTGACAAAGAACCGATAGACCAAAAAGCCTACGAAATAAAAGCTCTTAACAATTCAAACGTTTAAGCAGAAATTCTATGAATATTTTGTATTACAATTGTAAATTAAACAGTATAGGTACATATGCAGTAAGGAAGTATCTATTACTTTTTATATATAACAAGTATATATGTATAAGAGTACATAGGATGAGTCACTATTGTAGGATTTTTACATGGGTATATATAGGTAAGGCGCGAAATCATTGTTCTCGTATCTTTGAGGTTTCCGTTTTTATTTCGTCCGATCTTTACAGCGTCGTGTCCATTACTGGCTCGTACATCTCTCTCATATTCATCCATCCACACGCATACACACCGAGACATTCGATTCTATAAGCCTAGAATGAGCAGTCTATTATTGTCTATTATTGTTTTTTTCATCTACCACACTGATATGGCAAGGCACCTAAAGTTTAGAATCCTACACTATTAATTTGCAACTTAAATAACTAATTCATTTTCGATTTTATGAGAAAATGCTTCCTGTGAAATACGTTCGTAAAGAAGACTTCAAAAATCAATAATTCTCGATGTATTCATTTCGAAACAGTATATTGTTAAGGACTAAAGATGTTATATTGAAGATGTTATATTGAAAACAACTTCATGAATTTTGTAAAATTACTCCGAATGAACTCTGAAAAATTTCTGAAATGTAACACGTCTAAATAAATACAACCCTTTTCCATCATATTAATAATTTCGCGAAAAAAAAATATTGACAACCTGCAAATAAAATAATCAACTGCAATACATACAATAGAGAAATACTTTTTCTTGATATATTTTAATCCTAAGACATTAATGTAATATAAATGTTATCCAATGCTTTTTAAAGATATCAAATTTAATCTGAATGTTTTTAACACTAATCGTACCATCGACTGGTGAATTGGCCGTTTAAGAGCCAAAAATACGTTTCTACAAAATTGTCGGTATGGTTAGTGCTAAAAAATCATTGGTTACAGTATTGTGTAAATAAAATAGCCTCAACAGTGATTCGTTATATCGAATAATCTTGTATACATTCATATTGGCAAGCAATACATCAAATAAAGATATTGATGCTAAAAAGCATTAAAATTTGATGGCATTTATATGAGTGCCGT
The DNA here is from genome assembly GCF_000341935.2 of Cephus cinctus. Lineage (NCBI taxonomy): Eukaryota > Metazoa > Arthropoda > Insecta > Hymenoptera > Cephidae > Cephus > Cephus cinctus. Next base: position 1,341,968 of record NW_014333138.1, on the reverse strand, counting down.
GCTGAAATGCAGTTGAATCCATAACTGTGTGATAATTTGTTACCAAGATTTGTACCATTATGCTTACAAGTTATGATCGCTTCAACATTTTGTAACTGCCAGAAGAATTCTTTTCCACTTCTGAAATACAGTGTCTTAACGAGCTCTAATATCGATGCAAATACTTTTCTAACAGTACAAGTTGAGTACTGTCTGATTAACTTTTCAGAAATCTTTCTCGGAATTGAGAACTTTGATAAATCTCCTCGCTTACTTACTAAGACCATCATCTAATTGCATTTCAATTCTTTATGTATGCTAAAGGAGGGCTTGTTGCCCTTCGATCAATAAAAAAAACGATGTGAATTGAAATTGAAAAAATTTATTCTAAATCTCATTGATTTAAATAAATGCATTTTTCACGAGAAGAATTTCTTAATCGATTTCTTAATCGTCTGAGCACTCTATAAAAAATACGAAAGATGTGTCTCATCGTTGCGTGACTTCGTATAGAATGATAATCGCCGTAGCAATTTTCATGAAAATTAATCCATTCGACCATAAGTCAGGGACGATGACGAAATTATGCAAGCGACGCTGTTTGGACAATTTTCCGGTCGTTTAAACCGTAATATCTTTTGGTAGAGTCGCTGGGGCGACGATGACTCCTCTATAGGGGTATAATATGTATATAGGGTGAATGTGTATAGGACGCAACCATGTGTCACATCACCTTGTCGCGCAACGTCGCTACGCACGAGGCACATTTGAAAATTATGCAAATTTAACGACGTAGAACTATTGGCAAATATTCACGAGTTCATTTTAAACCTACGTTACTTTCGGCAATTGAACTACACTTTTATTTGCTACGAAAAAATGTTCATTTTTGAAAGAAAGATTATATCGCTTCATTCAATAACTGGAGAAATATAGAGTAGCGGGGAATACGTTGATAATACATATTGGATTAATGTGCCAATATTATACAAATTTTGTTGTTTTTCTGATGATTAGTTTATTCACTTTTGTAACAACTTAACTCGTTGTTGGCCGTATTTTGTTACACTTGAAAATTGAAACTCTCACGTAGTGGCGGGAAAATATCGATTCTCGAGTCTTGCGTAATGTTCTGTGGAATCAATATCGATAATTTCACGAATGATTGAACAGACTTTCCAGGAACTGTTGATAGCGTCCATTCCACAGACATCACTAAAGAGATTAAAGTCTCTGTTATTTGTCTGCATTTAGGGGACTATTTTGGATTAGGATTCATAAGAAAGTGGTCCCCTCAAAGCGCGATTAGATATGATTTGGACTTATAGAGATTAAAACAATTTTTTAAGATCTCTGCTGTATATACAAAATCGAACCTCATTTCTTTTTGAGCCGGGATAAAATGGTGAAATGCTAATTTTTAACACTATTTTATACCACGAAGAGGATGGAAACGGTTTTTTGGTAATAATACTCTTTGCTCAGATGAAATTAATGTGCCAGTAGTCGCCTACTCTCCCCTATACATATAGTGGCATTATAGTATGGTCTTTACACATAACAGAATTGGATTATTTTAAATATTAGTTCCACATTTGTATTATGTCAGTGCTACAGAATTTTCAGAAAAGTTTATATTTTCACGGAGCAGTGACTCTGGATTATTTAAATATCAGATTTATTTTTAATTATCCAAAAGCAGTGGCAGGGGCTGACACTATCCATTATGAACAGCTTACAGTAAGCTTATTATTTAAAAACCATAAGACTGTATACTAATTATTATATGATAATCCTACTGTTCTCAAAAAATTACAATGCGCACATACTGTACAGCTAATACAGCTATAGATCTAATGCTTTAGCATATTGTGAAGTTTTTCTATACCATTTAGTTACGGGTTATTGCTCCTTATAGTTTTTCCAAGATATCGAATGTCCCCGCATTAGGGTCAAGTAGCCTAAGAATATAAAATTCCTAATGGTACACAACGTGACATTATCACATTGACACCAGCGTTTTGAGCACATGGGATTTTTGTGCATGAATAAAAAATTTTCTTTAAATCATATACAATACTCTTTAACTCTCCTACTCAATTCTTGTTCCTTATGAGCTTTAATCTTTGCACTCTTACAGAATGGATTACGTACTCTTGCGAAATTTGTCCAAAGTAATTTGTGCGTACGCAAATACGTTTCATTAAAAACTATAATAATAAAATTATAAACAAAGGTCTTTATATAGGTGTTTTTAAATTGATAAATTATTTATATAGCTATACTGAACTGTTATTTATTCTCATAACCAATATCAAATTTTGAGGGCAATATCAAGTATTTTAATATATTAGATGCTTATTATTAGCCCACTTCACCGTACTGAACTTTATCACGAGTCAATGGAAGTTTTTTCGTACTCATGGTAGCCTCCTGACTATTCAGGAATCTTCGTCATGATTTATATTTATTCGTCGCAAAGCTGTAATTTGTTATCGTCCTCTAATAACTTCCGATTACGTTCGAGTAAAGTTTGAAATTTTTGGCACGACAAATGCAGTCATTTCGTAAATCGTCAAACTGAATACATTAAATAAATGTCTCTTTCATACATCATTTTCAATCGGGAAATATCGACGAACAAGATACCGAATGATAAGTCGTGTATTGATGAGTAATCAAAAAGTTTCACGAGAAAAGAGTTTACATTTATTCATGAATATGATAGTATAGCGGGTTTCTATAAAAAATTGTGATTACTTGTACTGACTCAAAATTGCTAATACTTCCGTATAGCGTTGGACTAACTTAAAAGTTACTTCAATTTCTTTAATACCATTAGCATCATATAAAATAAAAACAAACTTCATAAATATGTCATACCGTATATGGAAGCTGAAAATAGACATTTTTCTATAATAATTTTGTAAAAAGTTACCATTTCCAGCGTCCTAAATTTATATTGATTTTGATGTCGAATAATCCTCATATCACATGACATCGTCTTTTTCGAAATTGAGTTCCACTAGTCCTCTCATGTCAACGAAAAATAATGATTAAATATTTGGGATTATTACCAGTACAGATAATAAGCGAATTTTCGTAACCGGATGAGCAAACAAGTGAGGAGTGCAATATCTCGTAAAGAACAAAAGTGGTCGTTCCTCGAGTGAAAAGCGAGTGTGCTAACGTTGGCGACACCATAAAAGTTGTACGCTGAATTAAACCGAGTTATATGGGGCTAATGGTTCGGCCAACGATACTTCACAATTCAGTTGGCTGCACGCCATTTCTCATCGACTACAATCGAACGAAAACCATTCTTCATACACCTCATTTCTTTATAAGACACTATTTCGTTTTCTTTCTCCATTAGTGATAAGTATACAGCAATTACTTTTTATTCTATTGCGTTTAATGTTCGATTCCTTAAATTCACGAAATGCTAAGTATTCTTAACCGTAAAACTGGCTACTCGATGAAAACTATTACGCCTGCATTAAGCACAATAGATTAAACGAAGAAAAGTATGTAAATTCATTTCTGAACCTACGACTAGGTAAAAGTTATAAAGAAAGTTCAATAGTTAGTAGAAATAACAAAAGTGTAGAAACCAATGTAATGTATTGGTTTGATACTTAGCTTTTTGCTATAATGGATTTTTTAAAACAATGATATAAGTATATGATCAATTGAAATATTCACTTGTGCCAGTTTAACCGTGTCTATATACAATTTGTGCCTCTCTGGACGTCACGCAAGAATAGCTATTTTACAGTAAACAGTTTTGACCGTTAATAATATTTAACGTTACATTTAACAGGATTATTATACATTATTGTGCATAGCTGTTGACTCGGAAATATAAATATGCATTGGCGGCACTCTATATGCTTGCTCTATGCATCTACTAAACGTGATGTCGACAATGATAACCGTGAATACCATTATCACAACTTCATGAATCAGTTCTGGAAATCAGTTGACATAAACCTCTAAATCGGATCATAATTAAATTTTTATGTTACTCTTATCATTGCGGTAACCCGTTATTTTTATCGCGTTAATCGATAAATCAATATTTCCTAAAATTATAATATAATAATAGTAAAGATCTTTAGCATTTTGTGAATTATTCAGTGAAATACAGTCATACATTTGTTAGTGTTAACTTTCAAAAATCCTGATTTGGACATAAATTTTTTTTAGTAGTTCCTTGTAACTATATTCTTTTGGAATACGATAACTTGGTTTTTACTCTATAATTTGGTAAAAATTGAAAATATTCTCCAGAAAATCCATTTTGAAGTAGATCTTATTAAATGGTTAAACGATCGAATCTATTTTGTTTGAAATAAATGCGCGGAAGGGCGATTTTTATCGGGTAAAAGTATTTTTTTAATCCAACTACAATATCGCAACACAATATCTCAATTTATCAAAGCCTCCGTTTCTTTCTGACGTGAAGCAGTGGGAGATGATCCACGATAAAGCAGATGTTCGATGACTATCTAATTTGATTATCAACATGCTTGATTTGATATAACATCAGTAACACAAAAAAAAACATGCGAATGAATCGTGATATGGATTACGAAAACGGGATATAAGGGTTCCCTCTTCTGTGGCATCGTTCAGTTAGGTTTGACCCGACCCCTGCCACAAACTTTGCCCTTTGCTGCAGCTCACAAATATCACAATATGATCCCACATTTCGTCCCCTTTCAAACAACATAGACCATCCTTACATATCTCATACATTGATCATTGCAAGAAAAGAATGTCTTTGCGTGTCTACATCCAAAATTACAGATAAACTGCTCAAATTTTGAATGAAGATATTACAAAAAAAAAAATTCCAGAAGTAAATAAAAGTCAAAAATATATTAATTGAACCAAAAAATATAATCATCAAGAGGAAATTTTCAAAAGTGTTCGAAACCCTAAATCATTACGCATATCCATTGAAAGTATAACTTTCGTCTACCTATTTATTATATGGTCTAATGACCCGCGTAGGTTTTGAACCGTCCCCGGATAATATTTATTGGTTGAAACTGTGTGGGCCAGCTATTTGCGTAGCACTCGAGTCTCGGCACGCTTCGTCATAATGACCGTGTCAAATCACCGTAGTCGATTTATGTCCAATTATTTTTTGTCCTACCGGACACTGCCTAACGCCATTACATGGCACATTTCACCTTGCCAGCGAGGAACTCTTCCGACGCTTCGAGAAACGTCACAGCAATCGTAAACGTAACCCTATAATGATGCTCTACGATAAGGAAAGACAAGATCTTCAAAGGAGAAGTTGACAGAAGCGTTGTGAGTTTGACTATACAGCTGCCATTCCTATAGATTAGATTTCATATTCCAGAGTGCAAAATTGAGGTAAAATTATACAGAAAATAGGCTTTGTCGAGCGAAAATAATAGAAATTTTATCGAAATTTAATTATAAAAAGAAAAGATTTTTATTCTGTTATGTCTTAAATTAAATATCAATAAATTAATGCTTATAGAATGAGAGAACACGTAGAAAAGCAAGTATTTCGGTCATTGAGTTGCAGCATCGCAATTAGCAGCTTCTCAATAACACATGTTAGTATTTCGATAAGTCTTCACTTTAATTTACTCCCCGTCGACCAGAACCGTGACTATGGGGTACCGGAACTCTAAGGCTCTGGCAATTATCTCAGTCATTCTTTTCATCAGTAGACAGAAGGGCGCTTTCCCAATGTTCATTAAATGCAACGATACGTGTTATGCGACAAAAGATAATAGTTCTGATATCCGTTAAAAAATGAAAACTGTAAACCATGTTGAAATAATAGACCATTAAAGTACAATGGTAGATGGTACACTGTTACCATTACAAATATATATGACTATGAAACAAGTAAAAAGAAGAAGGAAAGAAATGAGAAGAATGTAGTGAAATTTCGTCTTTCGATCAATACTAAGCTACAGGAAATGATGAGTATAACGTAAAATAAAGATATAGCAATTTTGTTCGTAAGGACCATAGATTCTACTTAAAATCCCCATGCAGCCTGCAGGAAGCTAATCGTGTTCCTGGGGTGACCGTCAGTCAGTATTGTTTTAGGAATTCGGATGGAAGAGCAATAAGTCGACCACCCGTTGGTTTTGTGATCTAGAACGAAGGGATCGGGGCGTCGAACGTCAGGGCGCCGGAGCGTCGGGACGACCTCACGCGACGATGTCCCCGACTCTCGTTCCGTTATCCGGTAATTGTCAACTGATCTCGCGGCTGCCTCGTTGTTTCAACCTCTCTTAATTAAATACTCGATTGGACGCCTACCGATCGCTCATCTTGTCCCGTCTCATTTCGTCTCGTTTCGTTTAATTATTTGAAGTCTTCGAGTTGATCGATTTCGAGGGGCTCCGATTAATCACATTTTTACCGATAAACAAGCCACACGATCTTTTTCCTGTTCTTTAACTCCGTGGGATTCGACGCTAAGCGAAATGCGGGCTTTTGTACTTCTAATATTACGTAAATGGGAACACAATGTTGATTTTTAGTAGGGGACATTTATGTATTCTTCACTTTCGCACGTGTCGACACGTGTGACGTTGGCTGACGAGCAACCTTGAACATTCACCTAAGCTACGCTAAATAAAATATCCCAAGAAAATATGATGAGTAAATAGAATATTTTGTAGGTTTTGGCTCCCTACGAAATTGTAGTTCGTTAAGACCACTTATATTTATTGCATCTCCAAATCACCTACTGTTTTTTAATTTGTTTGCGTTATCGAAAATAACACAATATCCCTACTCTTTTCCTCGTAAGAGGAGAGGTGGGAAAAAAGTGGCTCTCCAAAAAGTATAGCTGAAGATTCTATGCTATAATTATATTACACATGAGAGATTCTACATGCACATATTCTTGGAAAAAAAAGATTCTACACGCAGTTATTTTACACAGAAGATAATACATTGGACACTGAACAGAATTTATTCTGCCGGTAGGTATTCTACGCCTAAGTTTCGAAGCACTCCAGCTTTACACGTGTTAATTCTACATCGTCCTATTCCAGATAAAAAGCTATCTTGGATTTTCGTGTTTCTGATTAACGGCTAGTTTTTTTTGGAAGTGGAGAACGAGACCCGCAGCTACAGGACGTTTTTATATACGAAAGAGTCTACACCTTGATTTTGCACATCTTGTTTATCCTCTGCATATATTCTACACCGCGTATACTATAAAAATAATAAAATATATTTTAAGGGAAAAAATTCGTATTCTTCACGTACAGGTTCTACACCATCGGATCTACATCGAATAATTCGATACTGTGATTTAATTACTCCATTCGCACAAAATTTTATTCTATACAATCAGGTTGTGTATCAATATATATAGTCAGCCCACGAATATATAATAATTGGTTTTTTTGACATATCGAAAACAATTAAGTTTCTTGCAAGGCACATATGACTCTGCATAAAATTCTTATTTCAAAATATGCATTTGTTAAGTTGTATAAATATAATGAATTCATCAGGGACTATTTCCACTAGGTTGACAAGTATGGTAAAATATAAAAAATAATATGAATTTTTTTACACATGATTCTTTTATTAATCATGTTACTGAATGGTATTGTATAGGAAAATCATAGTATTAGGCCAGTCATTATAGACATGAAAAATGAAATATTTAACAATAATTCCAAAAGTTTAAAAACTTTGGTGAATTTACTGGTACACCGAGAAAACAATAAATTATTTACAAAAAAGAGTTAAAATTACAATTAAATCAAACATTTCTATATTTTCGGAAAAAATTCCAAAAATTCTGCGAACTTGGAGTATCGTTGAATGTGCTATTTCATATCACGTATCAGTGTTGCAACCAATTTAAAGGTACGCAACATTTTTTTTATTAAAAATCAATGTTTTTTTCGAATAAACTGACAGAAAAAATTCCAAAAGCTCTGTAAACTCGAAAGATGCATCGGAAAAACGTGCCGAACAATTGCATAAATTTGTAACTTTTTGCGTTAAGCGAAACATGTTTATTTATAACTTCTTTTATCGGGGGTCATTTTTTCGAGCATGGAATAATTAAAAAAGTTTTGAATTTTGATTGCAAATGCTCAGAACAAATATCGTGATGCATTTACAAAATTATAACGTCGTATGCAATTCGGAACAATATGCGATTTTCAAAAAACCTATTTTTGCATTTTTTGACCTTCGAATTTTATTGCAATTTTAACAATATTCTGGACTTCGGACAAGAATGCAAAATTTTATAATTTGTACTCTTTTGGACCTTACATGAAAGTTTGAAAACTTTTGGAATTATTGTGAATTGATTGTCTTGACTGACTGGCTTATATTAGCCACTTGCTATATTTTGTAGAACAAACAATGCCTATTAAAATCTAACAGTATAAGATCAGATCTTAAACCACACTTTTTGGACTGACACCAATTTCATACTTTTCCCATACACTCTTTACACTTTTTTTACATTAATTATATTTATATAATAGTACTGTAACACTAATGCTTACTAATAGTAATCATGATCATAATAGTCATTGATTGTACGCCTTCTTTATATCAAAGGTGGCATTTAATTATTGAAAGGTTAAAAACTGTAGCGAAGATATAAATAATATTTCGAGATATTGTTTTAAAGATAATTTCGAAGATATTTTGATTTTTCAATACTATTCTTTCAGATATGATATTTATAAAAATTGTTTTGCATAAAATTATTATTATAAGTAATATAGAAATATCATACTTTTTTTTTAATATTATGAATAAACTATACTAAAATAATGATAAGAATAAAATTATTATCTATATGCGATATTGCCTCAAAATTCATAATAATATATATTACACTTACTTTTTTTTACTTAGAATTACGGATCAGAGAATTCAAATATATTCGATGGACTCTTGAAACCGTTTAAACATTTTTTGTAAGGTCCGGTAAAAAAATCTAATCGAAGTAACATATGGTACATTTCCGAGCTTATCTACTCGACGACAAACAAAGGCAGATGTTTCCTGGATAGATCGAATATGCCGCATGCGATTGGGCAGCATTTAAAATCCTTTTCTTTCGATCAATATTGGTATTACGTTTAAGATGCCAGTTTGCAATTTCTCTTCAAAACTTACCTACTTAACTTACTATAAGTACAGTAACCGTACAAAATGTGTCAAGTAAACGAAATATTATTGTTGTACTAAATTTATGTTAAAACTATCGTCTCCAGTAATAAATTAAAATACCCATTTTTATTAGTGTAATTATACGCTAAACTATATGAGGCGATCCATGTCACATCAGCCAGTAAAAACAAATGCCACAAATAATTTTGAAAAATTGATATTACTTTAAAAATATTCACCGAGTGTCAAAATTAAAAAAAAAATTTTTGACATTTTTTCTCGTTGATTACCATTTGTTAACATGATTCCATTCAAATGCTGTTTCTTTGGCAGGATTTGACTGTATTTACATTTGTAAAAAAACAAAAATGTGCGTCTTTTTAATGGCCTTCAAAAAAAAATTAATTTAGACTTTATTGAGCAATTCGAACGTCCGTTTCTGGGCAAAATATGCGATAATATTTTTTTTCTCAAGGAAAGACACTCGTTATTTAAAAACTATCGCAAATTGTGAATACAAAAAACGATTTTTTTGTATTTTTTATATTATGGGATTCCTAAACACCGTGAAGTAACAGCTATTTTTTTTTATTAATATTTTATTAATATATGTATTATAAATTGAAGAGTGTGTATATTCAATAAAAAAAATAGCTGTTGCTTCACGGTGTTTAGGAATCCCATAATATAAAAAATACCAAAAATTCGTTTTTCGTATTCACAATTTGCGGAAAGTTTTAAAAATAAAATAGCGAGTGTCTTTCCTTGAGAAAAAAAATTTTATTGCATATTTTGCCCTGAAACGGACGTTCCACTTGCTCAATAGAATCTAAATTAATTTTTTTTTGAAGGCCATAAAAAGACGCACTTTTTTGTTTTTTACAAATGTAAATACGTCAAATCCTGCCAAAGATACAGCCATTTGGATGAAAAAATGCTAAAAAATGGTAATCAACGAGAAAAAACGTCAGAATTTTTTGTATAATTTCGACACTCGGTGAATATTTTTCAATAAAGTAACTCGATTTTTCAAAATTATTTGTGGAATTTTTTTTTTACTGGCTGAAGTGACATGGATCGCCTCATATATATCTTTTTGGTCAACTTTGGGAAAAAATGTTTCAGACAACTGTGTATTCTTCAATTAAGAAATCTTGATTTTATTAACGGCGCAGCGAAAACAAGTTTTTCAAATGGTGTCAAATAGTTATATTTTTAACAAGACTAACCCTAGAATAAATATAAAGGTATTAAGAGAATGCGTGTTCTTTTGTATTATTCACTTTATTTAAAAGTGTCCCTTTTTCTACAGTTCATAATTTCGAAAATGCTTATAGTATACACTTTCTTGTTTGTCAGGCTCTATAGGATGTCGGTTTAAAAAGAACAAAGTTCCATAATTATAGCCAAAATGGCAGAACCCTTGCGTAGGAGTCAACGTACAAAAAATATGATACGCGTTCTTTTTTTAATTATCTAACCCAATAATTATAACAAGGATATATGATTAAGGACTACTGATATTATTTTTCAAACAGCTAGAATTGTGACAGGGTAAAGTGCCTATATCGCATTACCTCTTAATTTTGGACGAAAAATTTCAAGTGCCTTTCAAGCCGACTGCATCAATCGTACTTAAATGTATTTTTTTCGCCATCGTCTTTAGCCATTCCTATAGCAACACAAATAACCTGTAAAGTTGAGGCTGACGGCCGGTTATTTTATGAACAACGATGTGCGAACCAAGCGTCTGCTACACGATTGAAAAAGGAGAAATTAGACGGAGGTATGCATTTATATAGTTCTGACATAACATGTTCTGACTTAAATGACACTTGATATGCATACCTTTGGTATTATGCAAAATCTACTGTTCACGATAATTTTAACAAACTTTGTATGTACATAAAATACGAAGCACAGTGTTTCGTATTGTGATGTCTGACCTAAGCGGTGGTCTTGTACAAGCAAACTTATCCGTGAGTGTTGCCTACTCTTTGAATTTATCTGTTTCATTGCGAATTAGACGCTGTAATAGTATAGTTTAATAAATTCAAAATACTTTAAAATTTGTTTAACTTTTGTGTTTAAGAGATGAAAAATTATTTCAAACATACCTTTAGGTGTGTAAACTTAACATTTTTCCCTTCAAAATCCGCTATATCAAAACTTTGACATTTCGATTTATATCAGGTCCATGTACCTAATTTAGATGGACGACAATATTTCACTGTTAGGTAAATGTTTATATTCCTGCTTTATTCACCTTCTTTCATAGCTATTTGTACACGACTTACCTGAGCCACAAATTTGTCTGAGATTCATCTGAAATAAGTAAACTGATCTTAATTTGGATCAAACTTAGACTTCTAAGAAAATTTATGTTTTCAAGGTCTCAAGCCAAATAAACGGAACATTTCATTAGAAATCAGTAGTTAAGATCGCAATCTAATTTCTTTTAATCAATTGACCCATTCGATCATTATATCAATAAAGCCATTGTTGAAATAGGAAAAAGGGTTTCGAAATATGCACTTTACCGTAAGTTATAAATTATTTTAGAAAATTGTAAATCAAACAAATCACAAAGTAAGCGACCCTTATAATTTTATTCTTCGAATCTTTAAAATATACATTAAAATCCAAAATGACGATTTCATACACTTATAACAGCAGCAATAAATGGTTTAAACGTATCCAGAACTATTATTATTAAAGCTGCGCAACTGTCTGAACCGTTATGATAAATCTGACTCGATGAGAAATAATTCATTTCAACTGTTCAATTATTTGTTTAGTAGGGTATATGCGAGTTGTATTTATCAAAACCAGACGTGAAATAAATATCGCACGGATATCCTTCAAATTCAAGTGAAAATAATTGACCAAATCACGATGTATCATCATTGCGTGATTTTTCAATAGGTAAATCCAGTCGCTCCAAATTATTCATTCGGAAAAAACGCAAGCATATCATTAATAATTGACCTATGAAAGTTTGATGTTTATGCCTACGATAAACAATATTTTAATTTAAATTATGTCGAATATTTTGATGCCAACAAAATATTCCGATAATAAATATTACATGTTTATCTCGTGAATTATTTTAACATTTATTAGTATTCATTTCCCAACAATAAACATATCAATCAGTGTTGTATATACTTTGCGACAGAAAGGAAGTCGTCGAATAATAATGTTAAAACTTCATTCTCATCTCTCGGAGAAAACGGTAAAGTAGATTTCTATTGCGAGAAGTAATTACTTACGTAAATTTAAGAATATAGTGACCTCATCTGACTGAACAAAGGAGTACTAAAAATTGAGAACTATGTATATGCATTGACTGAAGAGGTAAATAGATTATGAATCTTATGGGGTATGGTGTCACGGGAGCCTGGGTCATCGTGGACACATACAAATGACCTTTAACCATTGAAATGCTGTATATAGAAATATATTTTACATATAAAAATCACGGGATATGGAAATCTAGGTAAGTCTAGTTTATTTATATTCAGTTGAATCATATAGCCTGTTCTGTAGTCGATCGGTAACAGCCAACAGTGTAACGACTGAGCTCTTCCGAGTTACGAGCTATTTCATTCAGTTTGTCGATGGCAGCATTCTCGGTGACGCTGTGGAGTCTAAAGGACACTACAATGTCGGCGTGACGTATGCCGACAGTGCTGCCTTTTCTAGTCGGTATGGTAGTGTCCTTTAGACTCCACACGCGTCAATGTGACCGAGAATAGACGGAAATGCATGTTGGCAGTCTATTTATGTGTGTCAGTCAATGATACAGGGCTATCCAGTAAACGTATCGATTAAAGTGTATTTACATAAAAATATGTTTACCTCCTCGTTCATTTTCTGACAATTGAACATTCATTTTTGAAAGTGTCATTCGGTATTCGAATACCAACGTTCTTTCCTTTTCTTATTGGCTGATTCCTCCAGAGATGTACTAAAGAAATACCTACCTACGGTACTAAAATACCTATACCATTGATTGAATATAAATAGACTAAATATGCTCGTGTATTCTGTGCCGCGCGAATTTAATATGTATAATGTATATCTATATATAGCATTTCAATGGGTAAAGTCCATTTGTAAGTGTCACGTCACCCTGGCTCGCATGACACCATACCAACAAATGTGCAGTTCGTTTACTTCTTCAGCCAACGGTAACATTCCTAGTCTATTTATCTATAGTCACAACTATATGAAGTAAGATAATATAGAAAACTGTACTTCGGTAAGCGAGATTGTTTAGGCAGTTTCTCGTGAACGTTATTCACTTTTTATTTATTTTTTTGTAAAAATGATATATTCAGACTCATTCCACTCATTGAAGATGGCCTGTTGATTTTATTATTATCGTAGAATTAACTTCATTATATTTTTCTATTATTAATGTATGTCTTTCTGAAAATCAGTGATAAAAGCATTTGTGGTAAGAACAAAAATTGTACTCATATTTACGCGAATGATTACCAGCAAGTGTGGGGAAAACACACGTAACGCTTCTGTAAAAAACCACAAATCATATAATTGTCCATTCCCAAATAGTTATAGGGAATATGCGTTAACATCCATATGAATGACCCAACGTTTCATCATCGTGAAGACAAAACGTACATTTCAACATTGTACATTCAACGTTAAGAAATAATAAATAGCATATCCTCATGCATAAGTTAAGTGATAACCGATTATGCCTGGAAATTGATTTCCTAAATAGTAACTAGTTTTGTATGGCTTATTGTATGTGTATTATAACAAAATAATTTCTGAACATTTTTCAAGAATAATCTTAATCCATGAGACCTTCTGTAAAAATTTGATTACTAATTTTGATAAATCGTTAAATTTTTTAATCAGTTATCGACTTTCTTATAACCATGAGTAATAATCGATGACGTGGTTGTATAAAAATAAAAGTTTTAGTTAAAGACGATATCAAAGATTCGTAATTCAAAACCGGGAATCTGATTAATATCAGAAACACTCATTTGTGCGCATGCTCGCGTTATGTCACACGTCTAATCTTATCTTACATTTCGCGGTCAATAAGCAAGTGCATTTATCGATTTTATATTTAAGCCGCGAAATTAGTCGTCCAGCAACCAATCGACAAAATGGATTTCGAAGCAGCAAAATCGTTCGTTCAGGAGAAGCTCGGCGTGGAATACGTTAGTGAGAAAGTAACGTTGCTTCAAAAAATAGTTCGCGCTTTTTCTGAAAAACTGCCATTTCAAGTAAGATATTTATCATAATAATTTATAAAATACATTTTGTAGACTTTGATGTTATCAATGAAAATTGTATGTGCTTATATATGAATATCTATAATAATATAATGGCTTATGATATAATGAATAATAATCTCAAAATATACCGTTTACAATAAAGTATAATGCATTGTAGTTTTTGTGTCGCAAGAAAATTCATTAGTTATTACAAATTTAACATTCAATAACAAATAACTGATCATTACAAACGTAATTGTATAACATAATAACTGTAACAGATGTCGTTTTATATACCAGAATATGTGTGTTATAACGATTATAATTTATAACAATATTGTAACGAGTATATAAATCTTTTTTTTAACATATGAATGTTGAGCGCCTATCTCAATTAAAATATGTATCTACCATTGAAATTGTACTATTTCAGGTCTGATGATTAGTTTCATATATTATTTTAATCCTAGGAAATAGATTTGTATAGCTATTTTATTACTTTCTATAACAGTGCATATAATCGCGTAAAATCTTGATACGAAAGAATTAAATTAAATTAAACTATGCAATAAAATTCTAATCATACAGAAACTAATATACAACTATTAGATACTTTGATATTTGAAAACTAACACGTGTAGTTGTTGTCAATTTAACAGAAGCAAGTAAAATGCAAAAATAACAAAAAGGCAAATTTTATGTCAACGTATAAATTCTATCCTCACGTTTTGTCAATTTCAGAATATCTCCGTTAGTATCCTCGATGCCGGAGCTCGATTCCCTACTGAAGAAAATGTAATCTCTGTCGGAAAATCCCTTAGTGGTGGAGTTTGCATTCACAATAACTGGTTTATGAAGATTCTTTTACAAGCACTGGGCTATAATGTTTATTTTGTTGCCGGTTATAGTACAGAAAGCCAGAAAAAAACTTTGGGAAGTCATATAGGAATCGTCGTGAAAAATTTGACAAACGCAAACGATCTACATTTGATCGATGTTGGATCTCGTTACCCATTATTTAAACCAGTGCCACTCAATTCATTACCATATGAAGCAACAGACGTCACGTTGACTTACCGCTTTGTAGAAGAAAATGGACAGTGGCACAGAGAGCACAAGGTAAAATATTTACTTATTAATATTTTCAAACTTCATGATTTACTTTTTTACTCCCATTGAAGTCTGTGTAATTAAAATACTTGCTATGATCTTATTCTTGAAATAATCTCAGAGAAATTCATCTGTTGAACGTATGTAATTAAATTAAGATTAATAACGTAGGTATCTGCAATTAATACTGATTCAATTCTTGAAATGTGATCGAATGAAATTCTAAATGAATATGAGTCGTTAAACTACCATGCGAGTATTCTCTTAAAAGAAAAATGTGAATCGAGGGTAAATTGTATAATCTGTAATTTTATCGAAAAAATGCGATAATATATCAAATGATAAAACATTAAAGCAAAGCGGAAACCGATTTATTAAAAAATGTCAAACAAATGATATCATGATATTGAATAGATAGTGATACATTTAGCGAATGTGAAAGGAGAATTAATTTTACGAGTTTACTCTTTTAGTCGATTCAAATTAATACTTGATGTTCATTTAACATTTTCAGTTTTTACGTAATTACAATTCCTGCATTGAAATTATTTTTGAATCTATATTATCACATTGTTATATTCAGGATATACTGGACGTAATAAATTTATACGTTTTAATTTTCAGAACGGAACGTTCTCAAAATACACTCGTTACATCACTTACGATAAGTCATTACGATCATCTGTCAATGATTTTCGTATTGCCATGGAAGAAGTTCTGCAGGAGAATTGGCTTATTGGAACGGTATTAGCCGTTCGCTATCTTCAGCCAAACTCCAAGGACATTCCGGGTGTGCCGGATTTCCATCCTCAGTATGATTATATGGCGGAATATTCAAATAGAACAATTACTTTCGAGAACAGTACAGGATATAAATACACAGAAAGGGTTGGGAGCGACCAAATTGAGTTTACTGTTCGTCAATACTTTCCCAGTATTCCCAAAGAGGATGTTGCCAAGAGAGTTGCAGCAATTCAAGAAGAGTAAGATCAAATGATATTATTTAATATTCTACGTAAAAAACCCTTTATACCACTGTCTGGTACTTTTACCATTAAAACACTATAGCTCGTATTCAGAACTCGCTCTTAAAGTCACTAAGGGAGTCGCTCTTAGTTAAAAGTCACTAAGAAAAAATTTAAAAGCGCGCTATTAGCACTAAAAGTCGTTTCTGAATACGGGCGTATAGATTTAATGAATATTTTACAAGTCAATCGAAATACTAAATACTACACTCTTTAGATATAACAATCAATTTGTTTCCATTCCAGGCCAGACCGTCCATGGTATCAATGCAGGATGCTCTAATCACATTGCTGAAAACAACGAAAATATAATAATGAACAAACACGTAAATGACATTAAAATTATAATGATTAGGTATTCTTTACTCTTCGTAATGAAATTTAATAAGTAATTATATTACGTTTATTAATTTGTGCATTCCTCGTTCAATGATCTTTTATTATATTTTCTTTATGCGCTCGTAATTCAGGCTCTCACGCAATACTAAATGTATCACAAATCACGATTTCTCTTCGCCGGCAGAACAATGTGTTCAAAAGAATTAGACATTCGCAAACAAACTTTGTATTATATACTCTGCAATGTTGTACACATATTATCTTCCGGAATACGATGTTTATTATATTTGTTGAATCATAAAACATAATCACAATAAGTTCACAGCATTAATGTCAACATAAGGAAATAGTTGGAGTGCGTGTTTTATTCATAGTTTTCCATGCAGGAAGTGAAAGTTGTCTACTTTTTAATTTAATAAAAAACAAATGGAAAGACGACAATGTGACAATTCATACATCCTAGTTGCACATACTAAATAATTAATTAGTATCATTAAAGTATATCTCAAAAAAATTATGATAAGTTTGAAAGAAACCAATTAATTCGATTCTTGATATATCTTTAAGGTATAGGTTACTTTTTCTTACAATTCGTAAAACCCCATATAATACAATATTTTTATAAACATTTTAGAGGTATACCATCAATAAAACAAAATAATTATTTGAAGCATAGCTCCCAAGCTATTTCTATTATTTGGATTGATAACAGCTTATAGTTTCCTGAGAAAAATAATAAATGCTTAAATCAAAGTGTTGAAACATTAAAAATATGTAAAGAATTAACAGCGAATAGTATATAATAATTGGTCCAAACGTTGAATTATTTTTTTGACAATTCACAAACAATGCTATATTTAATAAACCACACGTTGGTTTCCATAGCATTACGATAATATATGCTAAAATTGAAAAATAATATTTAATTTAGTGCATATTATGTAAGAACCATTCTACGCAAAGTCACGTGTGGCTTGTAAGAGACTTCAATGTTTTCGAACTGTCGAAAAAAAGGTCGAACTCATGGACCGACTATATTATCAATGATCATTAAGAAAATGACTGTTTTACGGTAAATATTACATTTCATACGTTATTGATTACTGGTTTGAAAATGTACTTACTGTAGATTATTACGAAAGATAATAGGAAAAAAAGTAGCATGTAATGAAGTAAACGTGACGTTATCTTGGAATGATTTTCTACAGTTTCGCAATTAAAAAAATTGATTGAATGAAGACTTTTGTATTTTCGTGAATCATAGGAAGTCTATATTCTGAATTTTTGCATAGATCTAAATTCTTCTAAGAATTATTATGCAATTATGAATTATTTCAACGTTATGACGGTTTTGTACATCTATTCAATTTGAGGGCTTTTTTATATAAATTGAAAACATTTTGGATTTGAATCATCCAATATCTCAAAGTTCTACTTGATTCATTAATATAATTTATATATAATAAAATATAAAATTTTATATTTATGTCTTGAATTATAATATTTATATTAGGAATTTTTGCTAAGTACTTGTAATCATTGAATTTCGGTTAAATATATAATTTGCAGTAATCATCAATTAAGTAGTATATCAAGATAATTTATCGTATATTTTCTGAGATATAAACAACTCTGATAATATCAACTCCATTATACATATAGGCATGCTCAATCTATAAGAATGAATAATTTTAAGATTCAGTATCTTGATCACCATACGGTAGAATTTATTGATTTTCAACTTGAATGCTGAGATTATCTTATATTTTCACTCATTTATTTTTAAACCAAAAATCATGGAGCTTTGTTTACTGCATGTTTAACTTGTGATTCCCTATTACAATTATGATTTTCATCACTGGACAACCTTCAATTTCCCAAAAAACAATAATATTTACCAGATATAACGTACATCTATGAAACTTTATTTTAAGATAAAAACACGACTCTGACAAATCCAATAAAATCTATAACTAGATCCTGTATTAAATAAAATCACAAACATCCAAACTGATTTAACTGGGATTAACCAATGACATTCGGGTATTCATCTTAAGTATTGCACAGGATTGATTAATCTTACTTAAATCCTGCACGATAGAACCGTAATCATGAAAATCGATAAATAAAAATTCCAAATACCTAAAACAAAGGAATTTCATTGCAACTGATGAACAACATTTTAAATATTTCTACTACGAAAACTATTCCAGCGATAAAAAAAAGGCTAGACATCTTTCAACAGACCCCGTAAGGCATTAAAAATTTATCTGCACACCTAGCACGATAGAAATCTATTCATCCCAACGGTACCGTATTCTTATCGGTACTCATGAAATCTTATCCAATCCCACAGTTGACTCTGACAAACTACAGTCTAGTATAGCTAGCGTACACACTCCTGTACCGTGCTGTAGAGTGTTGTCCTTAGTACTAAAGAGTGTTGCATCGTGGAAGCGGAAGAAGTCAAGAGTGGAGCAGAACAGAGCAGAGCAAAAAGAGGGAAAAGAGAAGAGTGGGAGGTCGCGGCATGGTTTGAGTTCAGCTGAGGATCATCAAGTTAGTTGCTCGTGAGTACCGAGTACCGGCGCTGCTTGAAGAGTAACAAGCAGGAAATGAAGAAAAGGTAAAGAAAGATATACGAAACATAGAAAGAAAGGAAAATATAATAGTGGTGCTTTCTTCATTCAACATCTTTCACATTGACTACTGCAATTTCCTTCACCGTTTCTACCTTCCATCTGCCTCAACGGGTTGACATGCCTGATTGGGAGACACGCACATTAACTGCTGGACATTTACTGTAATCACATAAGTTTCATCTTGCAGCTGTACGAATATGTAAGTAACCACATTTTCAATGAATTAATAATCTTATTTTTTAGAATCTATAACCGCTTTACGGACTTGAAGGGATCTTTTTTTTCGGCTAATCCTACTTAATATGTCTGTAATGATTTATTTTACTATATTTAAACATATTTTAATAGTAATAGTTTAATAGTCTTGACATGATTATAGAGTTGTGAATCTTTAATGGGTATGTGCGCTTGCGCGCTCTCTGTCAAGTTCATGTAAGGGCGACTAGTTATGTTGCATCTTTAATTTTTTTTAATAGTAATTTCATCTGGCCTTATTTAGGTATAATATGCAATTGACATAATGCATATTCTTGCTAACGAGGATAATAATACTATTAATTGAGTTCGGATTGCATGTTACGTTCACTTTCTTGAATGAGAAAAGGTTATTGATAATAAAAAAAAATTTCCAAGAGCAGATTCCTTAATGAAATAATTTCCATATAACTTGTAAGTTTGAGTCTTCTGAAGTTTGAGATTTTGTATAATATTATATAAATATTTGTTTGAATTACTAGTGTATGACTAATTTTTTTAAATATCTAATACAACATTCGTACCAGTATTATTATTACTATTGAATATCATACAGTTTTGTTATAATGTAGCTGTAAGTAGTAGTAATGTATTTTTAAGTATTTTAATTCTTTCATGAATTATACACATGTCGTTCACAAAATTCAATTAGGATTTTTCATACTATTTGTCGATATTAGTCATCTCCGATTGCGAATTTTACACTTATATAACAATCCATCTCAGTCAATATATACTGATATAGATATAGCCTCGAAAATATTGATATACACATATGCTACAAACAGACAACTAAGGTCAACACTATTACTTACCTACGTATTCTTTAGACAACTGAGAGAATTGCACAAACAATAATGTAGCATATTCATTTGTTTTTACCATTGCGTATCCTGGTATTTATATTACTCAATCTGTCACATGTTCGTCATATCCCAGAAATGATGAAAACGCGGTAGCACGTCCTGACAAGAAAATGATGATTTACATGACTGACAATGATTCATGCATCAACCTTCACGATATACAATTTGACCTTCCTCACCAAGGTCTTAAAATCATTCACCTATACCAAACCTACTTTAACGTGATATCAAAGTATCAGGGGATATTAAATTAATAATATCTAAGTCGACTAAAATTCTTATATTAATATAAAACTCTTCTCTATGATTCTTGAAAAATTATTAAGTTACCAGTATACTATGAATGCTATTGAACTTTAGATAACTTACCATATGTTCCTTATGAAGAATATTTTGATGGAGGAATTGATTTTTAAAAAAAGTTTTCCTTTTATCTCCTTATTATTAATGGGAAAGTAAATGTGTCTCTAATGCACTAAATAAGTGATTACTTTTATTTTATTGGCAAATGGGTTAAGGTACCTTTCTTTCTTGCTCACCAGGACTTTGTCCTTGATGATCCATTCAACGGATGCGGTTATTTTCGGAGCATGATTAGAGAGTAAAAATGTTGACGTATGTGTTCACTCAGATTGATCTACTTTGTTTATTATCAGGAAGTCAAAAAAGCTTCTTAAGATTTGAAAAAGATCTTATTAGTTTAGTAACCGAAAGCTAGATATCATGATTCTTATATAGATAAAATTATGCAAATTTTTGTCGAGCATAGTGAGAGGAATATCATTTGATGATTTTTTAGATATACATATATTATTGCGAATTGGAACGTTATCAATGAGCAAATGACAATGATTTTTATTTTTTATGTACGGGCGAATACTAAAAGGTAAAGACGCCTAGTTTTGTTTTATTTCCTTAAAGAAACAGACCGTGAACAATTCAATGAAATATTGAACATTGCCAAGTGACCAAAAAACGAGTGACTTGTTCATTGTGTCATTCCAAACGTAGAATACATGTTTTTTAGTAATTCATACTCAATTTTATATATCTATAAAAAATCATAATAATTCAAGCATATCCGTTTCTTAACAAAGCAACGTTATAAAATTGAGTTATTAGTTAATTGGGATATAACTATATGAGTATTCAATAAATCGTAGCACTCGTGACATATAACCTGTACAAGCTCATTTGATATCAAGGAACGTTGTCACAATAATATATAATATATAAATTTATTAATAGTTAATTGAATCCATTATCATTTCCGACTCATACTTTCTTTAAACTATCATCAACTGTATTGAAGACATTTTTAACTGACTATTTATTTTTTACAATTCAAGAAACTTGACTGGAAGACGGATTTGTTTGTCTATAAACTTAACTATTCTTTAATATGTTTGTTTGGTTTATAACGTAAGCATTAACGTATGTGAAATAAACAAGCATTAACACATATGTCAATTACTCAACCAGACGGAACTGTAACGTTGATGTTGCCGTGTAGATCCAAGGTGAATCAATCCGATAAAAAGCAGGAAAGGTCATAACCGATAACCGATAGGTGCTAAAGATACATTAACGACACGCGAACTACGTGAATCACGAAAGATTCAACCACACCTAGAAACGTCAGTTAGTCAATCTTTCCATCCATATTTATTGTCCAGAGCACGTGGCTTATATACAATGGAAAATTTATCATGTGAAGGACATCGCGTTTTTCAAATCAGAAGCAACAATAATACTTGTCACGTTGTAACGGTGTTGTGAATAACACGCGTGCAAAAGTAGAGGACTATGGATACTACGCGACATTTTTTGTTGTCAATTTTTAATTAAGAATTCCATTACGCTACTAAAAAATCAAAATGGGAAATTGACTTTAAATTAGCAGATTTGTATTTAATTAAACTTAACAAATGGTTTGAGAATAATGAATTGGAATTAGGTCAATGGGATTTGATTTTATTCGATTTTTTGATCATAAACTCTAGTGCAAAGATGAAAAGGTGCTTTTATCTTTATTATAAGGTGTGATTGTAATCGAGGTAGTATGAAGAAATGTAAAGTGAAACTAAGTTTTCTTTCTGTAGAAATACATAGCAATGTTTTTCATTTGGTGGTAATATTATCTCTCATTATACTCTAAGGTATTCTGCGCTATTTTTCTATCTGTTGAAACTTCAGTTTAGGCTTGTCACATGTCGGAACGTCGTAATTAGCACGCTGTCTTGGTTTTATAATTAAAAGCAGCACGCAATTAGTCAGTATCCATAAGTGAGACGAAGTCATATGTAGTATGTCTTGGGGAAAAAAGATTCTTGCGAATACTATAAAATATGTAGAATTATTCCACTTAATTGAAAACGATTGGACATTTTTAATTTTTAATGTCGTAAGTTTTCTTAACAGCTATTATTTTTCCGTCGAAATTGAACATTATTATCGGATAGCGGCAATGTATCCTATGCAACATCCTGCATTGATACGTTGCACATGTTTTACAATTCATGCACTGCCGCCTTCTCGATTACCTTTCCTGTCTTATTATGATATTATGGTACGATACGTTAATATACACTAAACGTATATCAAGACCTGTTAAAATTTTTTTTTAATTCCGCCATTATGTCCATATTAGTAAAAGGAGCAAATAAAAGCACAAGGAAATTTCATACAAGATTTTTAAATATTGTCTATTATTTCATAACTTCATATAATTTTAAAAAAGTCGTTCTATTAATTTCAATTTTTTTACATTCTTACGTAACAAAATATGCTTAAATTCATTTGTTTATCGACAATGTAATATGTATTTATAAATGAAAAAAGGCAGACGGCCGTAAAGGTCTTGCAATAAGAAGACACTTATAATGAAACGTGCTCTAGATTCTTCATGATAATTTATAAATTCCCTGCATACTCTCAATCACGCTAATACAGCAATGAATCGTGATTTATCCGTTGCAACAATTTATTATTAAAACTGTAATAAGTACTAATCACGAATTTACAAGTGTCAGTTTCATTACTTATTGCTGGTATAGACAAAATCTGCATCTTGAACACTTTAAGAAATAAATCTTATCGATATTCGGTAATTCATAATGCAACGTTTTGCGCACAGTAAAAGTGTATCGAAAAGTGTAGAAAGCGAGAGTGAGAAATTTTGTGCGACAATTTAGAAATAAGGCAATCAGTTAAAATAAGCGTTCATTTCATTTCGTGATAAGTAATTGATTATAACTGAAAATGAGATGTTTTAACATATTATTTCTTATGATTAATCTGACAATCATCAAGTCAATTGATTAAACTTTCACCTCGAACAAAACCCTACTTAATCTTGTCGTGAGAAATAGTTTATTGATGGAGCTTTAGTCCATTCCATAAATTATGAAACTTCTTTATAATTCAAATAGTATCAACTTGGGATCATAATATAACTTTAAAAAAATTTAACTCTCTTATACCTTTCAAAGAAATAGCTTGCTGTCGACAATAAAACTTTTCTTTTACTGTAGGAATTTTTTCACCTGGAGATTTTTCTTTAGGAGTCATTTCAATATTCTGTAGCAATTTACAATGACATTTCAATTTAGCTATTTCATCCAGAAGTATTTATTTTCAAAAATTTCTTTACATAACGAATTAATTACAATTACACAACGTCGATTTTTAAGACGTACCTATGGCAACTGCTGTTATTATTAGGCTTTGAACATTAATTGAATAATGTCTATTTTTTGTAATGTAACCAACATCCTAAACTGTAAACCGTGTGTATTCACTTGTTTATTACAGTTACTGACCTCTCTTGAGGAACAGCAACTAATTATATTTAAAAAAAGAACAAAGAAGACAAACGTTAAAAGAAAGGGGTTAAAAAGACGTTTACATTCTGTGAAGCGTGAGACTGTGAAGATGAGAATTTACAATGATTGAGAAAAAGTGTTAGTCAATTATCTGGAAAGGCCGGCCAAGCCGTAATGACCGTCAATTCTTAATGGAGCGCGTGTCATTAATGACTGCAACGGCGATTAGAAATATGATTATCCGGAAAAGGGATGGAAAGGGAGAGGAAAACAGAAAAGAAATCGTAGCCAATAATCTGTGGCGTAGCCGTTCGGCTCTGAATAATTTTGACGATGCTTATAACGTGGACTTTCTTTTTTCTAGTTTTTTTCTTTGAACTTTTTCATTTTCTCCTATTTCTTTATCTTTTTGGGCATCCAAATTTAAATTTTTTATAAAAGTCGAAATTTTCTATTTACATTATTCTTCTTTTTACTTATTCGATAGTATTTATTCGTCACTAACTGAAATGGGGTTTCAATATGTCAAACTGATAAGGTGCTATGCTCAATTTGGTTATCCTTGAAACGAAAGTGAAATTTGACTTGTCATATTTCAATAACGCATTTACCTTAAGATCAATAGTATCTTCAAAAAAATGCGTGAACAATATATAATGTCAAATCTGACAGCTGAAAGTCATTGGATTCTTTTCAGCTCTCTAAATTTTTTCGCGAGGTTTCTAACAACTATAAGAGTCATAAGAATTTCAAAGATGCTTAAATCACTATGTGAAGCTGCTTGTATATAAATCATGTCTAACCTCCATACGAGTCATAAGTCATGACAGTTAATTTAATTAAATCGTTCATTTTTTTATGAAATATAAATAATATATTTAATTCATGAATATCCCCCATAACTATAGAACTACGGTATAATGTGATATTGAAATTCTAAGTAGTTGTAATCGTAACATATATTTCTATAACGCCAGTAAAATCTTTAATACAGCAAATTGTATTATATTTGAAATGGCTAAACAAAATTTCTCAATAAAATGCCATCTAATCTACCATCATGTACGCTTAATTGATCAAATATATTTTCTTGACTAAGTCCGTCGATTCGTATAACATTCTCTCAATATCAACTTTCAAAATGACAATAACATTCTTGCCCGGAAGAGCACGTTACATGACGCAATAAATTACGCAACCCACTTCCGATATTACGACTTGATAAGATAATTGCTTCCCCGTTTTCTCTCTTTGATTCTATTTTTATCATTAAAAACCTTTTGTAAACTTCATTTGGGCGATAAGTATCTTCATATCTGTGATCGGATTTTTCACTCACTTTCCATTTTTTTCAAATTTCAGTCCCCTCCCACCTTCACCCTCTGTTCTTTTACTTCGTTTGGACCTGAGGACCTTTAATTCTTGAAGTTCAAACATTTTTGTTGATTTCTTCAATAATTAAACAATTATGAAGACATTTTTTTCAACATTAAATTTCTTCTACCAATAGTGAGTTGTACTGAAAAGTAGAAAATAAAATGTTGATCTTTCATAATAGAACATTGTTATTTTAAATGAATGGTTTTGGGGATATAAATAGGTAGCTCGATTGATTTGGAACACCTCAATAAATTTGTTTTAAAAATGAGTATCTGAGTGCCAAAAGTTCCCGAAGCTACAGTCGGCTCACGAGAACCATATGTTTTTGACAGTTCGTAGGCAATGCAATCCTTAGGAACTAACACGTGTTTTTTCATAAAATAAAGTAAACATATTCTGAAACACAAAAATAATATATTATATATTTCATGAATACTATGCATATGGATACTTTGTAACAAATATTTTATGCTATAACACGTGTGCCTTGATTTAGAGATCTTATTGCTTTCGATATGTTAAAAAGGCACATCGAACTCGTAGACCATATAAATGCTTAAAACCCTTTGCATAAAATAAAATTTGTATAAATTGTAAAAGAATAACATTTTATTTTCTACTTTTTAGTACGATTCACTATTGGTAGAAAGGTTTTAGTATTGAAAAACTAGGAATTCACCTTTTTTCTATGCAATAACCGAAAAAGGCGCGATTATAATAGAAGCTCCTTTGTATGCTAATATTATGGCGCAGCTGCGTATGATTCTTCATGCAACGTACACGTGAATCCCTTCCCACGTGAGAACGTATAATAAGCGAGCGGTTTGGATCTCCCGCAATTTCATTCTCCAAGAAACGCTCGTATCGTCGACAGATCTGCCCTTTTTATATTCCTTGTTAGCCGTGGGAGCGGATAAACGCTTACGCGAAAGATGACGGCATCCTGGCATCGTTTCACTGATTTCATTTAGAGAGCAATCGTAGTTAACATTAACAGCCATAATTTTTATGACGCGAGAACAATAATTAGTGATAGGACCACAATTCAATAAATTTTTTTCGCTAACATTACGTAACCCTTATACAGGGTAATTCAGAGGGGTTGTACAGCCTGAATGTAATTCTACCATAGTAATTTATAAAAACGTAGCTTCAGTTGGTGCAACGTTTCTAAATAACTCTCTATACATATACGAAGCTATTAGCAACCCAAACTACCAATGGCGACGTTCGTGTTGTACGCTATGAGATTTTACTTTTTGACAGATAGCATAGAAACATGAAACGTAAAACCTCACCAAAATAGTTTTAAAATAGTCAACCTGCAATCTACCTCTTCTCTTACGCGGAATCAATTAATCCTAGGTAATTTTGTACCGTTTTTAACAGGAAACCGATGAAATGTGAAGTGTCAATCTGCAGACCTAACGAGATCGGCACCCGTAGACGTAACAGCTCACTCTGGCCCTCGATTTTCGTTTCGAAGAGAATTTTGAGAACGGGGAAAAATCACTCATATTCGCACTTTTAAAAGACCAATTAATTAAATAGTTTTTTAATTCCCACACTCTCAGGTAGAAATTGTCGACTGGTCCTGGCTGAGCACTTACTAGTTTGCTGAATTTTAACATAGGCACTAGGGAGATAACTATGTAGGCCCCAGACCCTGTATTTTACTGAACTAATTTAATGGACTTTGTAGCTAGACCTTGTAAACCCACCCACTTTAAATGTTGTATTTACAAGCTGCTATCACATTTACGGATAACAAATGCTGGTGCTTTGCAAATTCGTAGCAATTCGTAAAAAAAAAACTGGCCAAACGTCGGATATTTAGTGCGAATAGCCAATAATCAATTGAACTTGTTACCTAAAACTGGCTTTCCCGTAAAAATGAACCATTATTAAAATAAAACCTGCGTGGACTTATATAGAACCTGCCTTTGAACTGTTCATGTCTTTACAAGGTCATTAATGTTTCTGACGACTACTTCGTTTTCCTTTTTCATTGTAGCATAATTTGCAATAATTGTACATAAAATCGAAATACGAGACGATTCGTCATGTAATCTAGATTTGATATGTGATAACATTAAAAAATGTATAAATGCCATCTTGTCTCACTTAATAAGCAGAATGCTGTCGATCTAGTATTCCCGACACGAAGGTTAACAATCCTGCGACTGAAGTAGACATTAATGAATTCAACAACACAACGGTTCATTTCTCTTCGTGGTCTCGTGAAAATAGCTATAGTAGATGGCTGGTAGACAGATGGACAGGTAGTCAAATCAGGGAGGGGATGGTCGATAAAAGGAATGAATGTCTATGAGAAAGCGTGGGGAATTCGCCAGGCTACTAATTCATAAAATTTTTGGAATTTTGGCTCATCGACAGATAATCCATATCAAACTGCTTTTACTCATTCCTTGTTGGTTAATCATGTTCGCTCGTTCATAAAATAGTTGTATGATTTTTGTACTTGAAAACCGGTTTTCGTTACCGCTCGACGAATACAGTTGAGAGTATACGCAGTGCCTGGTTCCGGTTTTACCAGTTGACTGTCCAGGAGCAAAAACCCGAGCAAGCGAAAACATGTCGTGCGCACACGTTGAATTTGTGATGTTGAGGTTTACTGTAAGTTGCCACGTGACCAGGTTTCAATGGAATTCCGAACTCAAGTTCGACTTGTTCTAATCAATTTCGACTACCGTCCACTGTATAAAGTGTTTAAAATGATTTAATAGTGAAGCTTCCAAGTTCCATTTTGTGCAAATTATATACAATTTCACTGGCACGTAATGCATGTTATTAGTTAATATTCGCGCTGGTAGCGAAGAAGACATATAAATAAATTAAATTAATTGAATATACTTTATAAATGTTTCTGTATAACCTGAGTAGACGACCATGAGACACGCGGTAAATGGAATTCATGATGTTATAAAATTTTATAATAAAATAATATTTTTTATATTGAATATTGGAGAACATGAGTAATACCATAGTATAGGAGGAATATAATCAAATGGATATTTAAAAATCAATTATTAAAAATATTCACACAGCATTCGGTTTTATGAGAATTTATAAGAAGCAATAATATCACTCAAATATAGTATTTTTAACAATAAATAATGGATATTTGAAACAATTTATTAAATCGAGTTATAAATAATATTACTAAAATCATATCGTGTGGGTTGCAAATAAACTTAACATATTTAATGCATCATTCTTTATTACATTAACAAACACAGGTTTCTATAGATAGATTTCCCAATCAGGTTTGCGTGGATGTTTCGCATACATTTTAGTCACGGATTGTTAAATGGCCTTTTGTACATGCATTCATCAGCACGCCCACCTGATAATGATAGATCGACTGTTTGACGCCCTTTTTTTATCGCATCCAATTAGTTGTACCAGAAAATAAATATCCGAGTTTCTAATACGTGAACTAGGCGATAGAATTATCCATTAGGTTTGGCGTCTACTTTGAATGAACCTATTACTTTCCATCCCCATTTATTTGAAACTCGTACCGTTAAAAATACAACATCAAACTTAGTAGGATCAGTATAAATTAGGAGTCGACATTATCATTATACGAATATTGAGTTATTTAGATCTGTCGCGAATAATGTCTCTCTGCATTCATTCGCCAAGGTTAACCTTAGAATAAAAATGACTCAGAAGAATAAAAAAGTAATGAAATTACTGTTACACTAATATTAAATTGGCACATCAGTGAAGAAACATTCGTGAAATTTATTAGGAAGCATTTTAATTTTTTTTAATCTTTGGCTTCCTCATAGATAAATTTTCATCTATTACCCACGATTCAGAGGAAGCAAATTGCAAAATTAAAATTCTTGGCATCCTCATATAGGGACTTGGTACACTACTTACGATTCGGAGGAAGCAAATTGCAAGTTTCAACTTGCAGCTTGATTAACGTGAGTCCCCATGCCTCTCACAACTTGGGGTGCTTCATACTGTAGATCTTGCATGATCTTGCATGATCTCTTCGGGCTTGAATTGGCTGAAATTCAAAAACTTGAATATACGTATAATCAGATCCGTTTTACCTATCTCCGCCAAATTTGAGATATATCACGGCTAAGTGATATTCTATACTTTTCGAAAATTGGAGCTCAATCGATTAAAGTTGACGGGAGTTATATTGATAAATTTAATTTTTCGAAAAATTCAAAATATCATAAAATCAAAACTTCTCGATCGATTTGGTCCAAATGCAATACCAACCAACCTTGGATACATATCTCTTTGTCAAGAACTATTTAGACGATTATCACAAAATTTGCGATCGCTAGAGTGCGAACGTTCTTTTTTTTGGAAATTTGAAAATGACATCAATTTTGAGTCACAGCTTGAATCATGACGAAAATTATAGTCAATGAAGAAATTATAGAGCTGCATATGCCTGCAAAGTTGAGGGTCTGTAGCTCAAATCGTTCTCGAGTTATACACGTTTGAATTTTGGGAGGCCATTACATATACACACACATACATCCGGACATTTTCAAACGTGGTTTCTCGACGTTTTGGCACATTCTGAACATGGTGACATGAAAATCTCGGCAGGACAATTTTCCACCGTCACATAGCTTCCTCTATGAGGAAGCAAAATGACTCAGAAGAATAAAAAAGTAATGAAATTACTGTTACACTAATATTAAATTGGCACATCAGTGAAGAAATATTCGTGAAATTTGTTAATAAGCCATTAAAACTTCAGTATTATATTATGCGTAAACAAAAGTATATATTTTTCCATTTGAACATTATTAATACTAAATAGCTATAGTTATTCATTACGTTTATCAGTTATAAGTTATTCTGCTTATAGGGATAATTACCTTACCCCTTCGTTATCATGTTGGTGCTAATTCGCACCATTTCCTTGTATATTTTCTGGGTGGAGAAAATAAAAGTGATAACGAAGGGTTATTCACTTGAACAATACTATTATCATTGAAAGTAGTGCTAAAGATATACTGCTAAAATCCAATACTTTTCTTAAATAAGGTAAAACTACACTTTTGCGCGATAGAGTAATTATACTATTTTAAAGGCACTTTATATTCTATATTTTACAAAAAACATATGGATTTCTGATCGTTGTAATACTTATATTTAGAGAGTGACGAATATATCGTACCTAATTGGCAATTTTTACTGTTTCTTCTTATTATTAGCAATTAAAATCATTTTATTAGTACAAAACGAAGAGTTTGGGGAATGGAGAGTCGTGTTTTTTAGGAACTAGTTACATTTCAAAATGATATGGAACCATATTCTAAATTCGACATCCTTTAAAATCAAAAGCTTCGTCAATATAAATATTAGCTACCTAATTAAAATGAACCAATTCAATATATGCAAATCGTCGATTTAGCTTGACCCACGAGTTAATTCAATCTCAATTTAAAATTAGGGCTTTCACTGACCGCAAAATATAACGTTAAGATTATAATCTTTTTATTGCATTTCGTATATCGATCCATTAAAAATTATCATACCAAATTTGACTATCATAAATGTAGATCTTGGTATGTATGATTCTCATCTTAACATTCAACACATACTGAATGAAATAAAAAGGATTATCTTGAATTTCATGTATACATGTACATTCACTGCAAAATTATATGACAACGCTTAACCCTTTCACTGCTAATTTAATACTTTTAGTTTTTTAAATATTTTGAAATTAGGTGACTGATGCACTACATTAAGCCAAATCCCACTTGCAAAATATTTGCAGTCCTTGGGACATATGTGTCCCAGTAGTAGCGAAAGGATTAAAAACAGGGTAAATATTGCTTACTTTAATACTTAAAAATTCTCTGAACATTAAAAAAAAAAGTTTTTCATGCCATTTAAATCTTTGTAAGTAATGACAGCACATAACGGTACGACCAAGAAGTGTCAACAACGTTTCTTACTAACCTAACCTGATGTACCATAACATAATGCGACCTAAAATCAGATCTTAACAATATCTGTCTAACTTCATTCTTAATTTTCATGAACCGCTATTCAAAAAAAAACCTGTGACTTTCGTAACAATGGAATATTTGAAACTTGATGAAGTTACGTGAAACATGCTGTTCCAAAAGACTTTATATATTCCAAATTAACGTTGTTCTTCTGATATATCACCGGGTCAATGGTGCCAATGACATCAAAAGAATTTCGTGACATTGATTCAAATTCCGACAACGTTTTTGGAAGCCCACCTTTCACATATGGTGATCCCTTTTTTCACTAGCTAAATAATTTTTAATCGTGACTTGAGAACTCGGTCAAAGATCGGTCATCGTCACTGGTGACAGTAACCCACTCTGTATGTATTACTCAAGCATGAATCTTACCTCCTTTCGCCACGCCATCGGTTCTTCACCAATTTACAGTTTTTTTTTCTTTTTTTCTTTACAATGTATCCAAGCATTCCACTAAATTTGTGGAAAGCGTGAGGCAAGTAGAATCTATGGTAATTCTCAACTTTCAATCATTTTGCTGTAAAATAAATTCATCAATCACAAGATGTGCCTGGGATCAATAAAAAGTGTACCGCTTATTATTGTTTCGTACGCGAAAGTCTTGAAATTATACATAAGTGTCAAGTACTTAAGTCGTCATCATCATCATGAAATCATTACTAGGGTCGGGATTTCTAGTATTTACAGACTTTTCACAAGCAGTATTGTGCTCTAATGTTAAACTATATCTTCAAACTTTAACTTTTTTCGCTGTTTCACCTTTTCGCTTCATCTTTGTTTTCATTATCAGTAGTGTAATTAAAGTATCGTGATTGAATTATAAAATTCGATGCTAATTCCAGGTCGTAAGGAATATTTTGGATTTTCTGAATAATAATAAACAGATTATGAGTTCGAATCAGGTATCAGTGATAACTAAATTTTTCTTAATTCAAATATACATATATGTTCCACGATGGATATTGAAACACATGTTCATATTAAGAGCTATAAGAAGTTGACCTGCCAAGGTACATTTTTGTCGTGGGTAAAATGTTACTAGAATCAACCAAAAATTATGCTAATAGGATTTCCTCCCGACTCTGTAATGAACAAAGTTCCCACGAAGTATATGTATATTGTATAGAGTAATGATATCGTATTCTAGCATACCGAGAACATAATACATGCGTTAGAGCATCCGTTACGAATCTAGGCTTTTCGTATTACTGTAATATAAAGAATTTAATTTTATGTCGTTAGAAGATTTTTTTTAAATATTTTCAGTGACACCAATGGCTAATTTAAAAAAAATTATTTTCGCATAAAAAATCCTGGATATCGAAGTAAATTTTTAAAATATGCTTATCAGTTATTGTTACTTTGTTTAACTTTTATTAGCCTGGTTGGCATTACTAACATCATATACTGCGATGAATCTCTCGGATTTCATTAAAATTTAAATAATTTTTTACTTAACTTATTTTCCGTGCTAATATAAACGAACTTATAGACGATGAAACTACATACTATTTACATACGTGTATGCAAAATTAGATACAGTACTGCAAAATCGGAATGAGTCTTTGAGACTCATCCCAAGGTAATTAAGGTTAAGAAATCGTTTTCTTCACTTTTTACATTGTTAAATTTAAACTAACAAAGAAATTCTAAACACATAGAACATTTAGAAATACCTCGATATCAGAAATCGTAAGCTAAAGTTGTACCGTGAATAATAAAAACGTTAATATCGTGTCTGAGATTGGCAAAGTGAATGAAAGTAATTGCGTGAATTATAATATATTGCATACCTACGTTCTTATATCACTGTTTATCTTTCTTCATTTTGCCTTATTACGAGAATAGTAGATGCATCTGTGCTACTAAGCAGTAATAACGAGAAGAAAATATTACAAATGTACGACGAAAATGGGAGTTTCATCTACTTCCAGTTAACGAAAACACACGCGAAATCATCTTAAAGATCGAATCATTGAAATTCAATGCGAAACAATTCGAAGGCATTGATAATTATTTTTCTAGGATAGTGAAACAGACCATTGAAAATTCAAAAAGTTCCATTGAAAATCATTCTCTTTGTTCAGCCAAATCATAATAGCCCTTGTAACTGTGTCGCGGGAATAAACAGAAATCTGTATAAAAATTGTCATTGTCCGCGTACTACGCATTCTGTTTATATCTATTGATGCCACGCATTGCACCGTTACGCCGTCACGGTAAGAAGACCAAACCACCGGAACCGTACGCATCACATCGGGAGAACGCCCTCTTCTTTATGCTCTTCTTATACTCGTGTTCGCATAAACTGTAAGTGCTAACATAACGCGACATTGTTAAGCTGTCGGCAAATACGGATTCGTGAAAAAATTGATTAGTCTCTTCGTGATAATTTATCTCGAGACACCGAATTTTCTATCGAGATTTTCATCAAGATTATTTTACGTTGTACGTCGCGCCAATATTTGTTCCCAGAACAATTTCTAATTATCCCGTGAATTATTCGAATGACCCATTATATTTATCTGCCTTCCATTCAGCATATCTTTGCCGGAAGAAACGTCGTTCATTATTCCAAGTTTCGTTCTATCTTTTGTCATAGTAGCTCTCGCTAGATGAGAACAATAGTCCGGACGACTGAACCGCAACCAAAAGTTTCTCCTATCGATCTCCCGAGCGCATGAAAAAAGTTGCACGATAGCACATCCATTGGATCGAGAAAGTCTATCGACAAGTTCGTTCTTTCGATTTTCTTACGACGAACAACTCCTGACGCCAAAGGGTTTCGCAACTATTTAAGTGCGTCTTGTCAATCAGCAAGTATTTTTCCGAAATAGGAAAATTTATGCCAAGTGAAAACACGTGCCGTTCTAATCATTTGTAAGGAAACTTGATGTCACGATTACACAGTGACGTAAATAATTTTATCTAATTTTAAAGAAATTCTGTCAACTTGGGAAAATTTAGTGCTAACTGTATTACATTTTTTGACATCGATGTAAACAGTGACTTTTTCTTCACTTACACTGGATATACTGTTTATTATTTTTATATGTTACTTCTTTTCTGGCATAGACTTAATGACTGTGTTAGGATCTGTTATCATAATGATTACTATAAACATTTACTTCAGCTTGACAGTAATTTCGAAACAGCCGGAGCAAACGACAGAAAATGGAAAGTCGCCACGGTGGCAATTTACTTTCAAACAATTATTTTATCAGTGGCTATGTGTCCGAGTCATACGAAAGATTTACATGTGTTCACGCGTCACTCTGTTACGCTTTTCTACGTATGCCTGCTGCCACATAAAGTGAATTTCAATTCTCGTTGATGATCTTCTTTTTACTTTAAAAAATTTACTAAAAATGCTTTAGCATCATAATTCGTAAATTGGCACTTTGCAATTCCTTTGGATACTGACAGTTCTTATTTCGTGAAAATAAAATTCACTGCTGTATCAATAGAAAATTAGTTAGTTAATAGCAAGTTAATAATTTTTTATTTTTATAGTTAATCCGAGAGTAGAGTTGTCTGAGACACCCCAACTCAATGCTTTTCGAATGGAGAGCAAAATATCGCGACCGTTCCCGGGTTATTATTAAAGGATATAAGTCGGATGGTTGGCACTATCTATAGGTCATTGATGTATGATGTCCCTTGTAGGACGTAATGTCATTTTCGCCAGTGGCATCGTTTTAAACGAGAAGCCTTTACGTTCGTGACTTGGAGGCTTACGATTAGAGTCTCAGAATGCATAATGACAAAAGTATTGTCCAGAGTTTTGGCACGCTCGATTCTAATAAACCGTGACATTACCTTCGCAACTGGAACTTTAAGCCGATTTCCCATGAGGCTTCTTCGCTCTAATTCCCCGCGCGAGCACATGAATAGATCTTCTTTAGATCGATTATTGGTTCTAGCTGTAAACCAAAAAATCCGTTCTTCGATTCTATTTGACGATAACTTCCAATCGGATACGGTAAAATTTTACCAGAACTCGCACGGAAAGAGATTTGCAATTGATTATCAATCTTTGATACCTTTAATCTAAGATTTCCATTAACCAATTTATCGACTGGAAGATCGTTTTCATGGAAACCATACCATTCTGATTGCACTCGCCTACTATCTGTAGCAGAATCTTTATGCCAGAAGACTGTTTGCCACTTAACGATCAGAGAAATCGATCGATCGGTTCGGCAATTAAACATTCGCAAGAAAAATGACTTTCATTGAAACTAATGTAATTTCTAATGTTTTCCATTTCTCAACGTTATTATTCAACAGATCTTTCGTTGACCTTCGAAGGCTCTTGAATAAGTACCGATCATATGATCTATCAAGCGATTCAATTTTTCGATTTCACTTGAACGAACGCTATATTTCGGTCGTTTGATTTTTTCTCTATACGTCTCCCTTTATCGTTAACCTGAAAACTGGGACTCGGATAAAAGATTCTCCGCTTAACCGCTTCACTCGACTAGAAAATTACTTCCCATCGCAAGACCTAATCTATTCTTATGATACAATAAAATACGTTGAACACTGTCATTTCATAGATAATACACCTAGGTTCGATCAGTCTCGTTCCCGATCACTCGTTCCAATTATACTGTTATTTAGCGAGGTTAGGTTTTTTTTTTTAAACATATTCAACCGTGATGGGATATCATCTGAAACCTGGATCTCCAGTGTTGGACGACTTTTATGATTTAAAGAGCCATTATGCTTAATCATCATAAATAAAAATGTTAATTATTTTTTGCATGCATAAATCATTATTTATATAATTTTCATTTAATTGGATTGAAAGATTTATCATATTTCTCTTTCTTTCATAAGACAAGATAATTCAATACAATCTAAGCTTAGATTAACGCTCTTTCGTATGAATCTATTTCAATTAGTTTTATCGCGCTATTAAAATGTGGTTAGTGCCATTCGATATGTCGTTTTTATATACAT
The DNA here is from genome assembly GCF_000341935.2 of Cephus cinctus. Lineage (NCBI taxonomy): Eukaryota > Metazoa > Arthropoda > Insecta > Hymenoptera > Cephidae > Cephus > Cephus cinctus. The sequence continues at coordinate 1,305,128 of NW_014333138.1, read as the reverse complement.
AGTTAGCCACTTTAAATAACGCATAGTTTGATCACGTATTTGAGCAATTCAATTCATACACGTCACGGAATTAAAAAATGGTAATGTATTCTGTTTTATCGGCATTGGCATATGAATACATGCCAATGCTTATACGTAAAAATGAATCAACTTATGTATGAGATAAACCTTTCGCGTCTTATCAAATTAAATTTTTATGTTTAAAGGGACACGTCAATTTATAGTTGTGCGGACCAAGGGACTCGGTAAAATCTCATTCAAAGTACACTGTAAGAAACTTATACAGAATACTCGCATTTGACACGCAACAATAATTTCATAAGCAGTACATCCTAATTACTGGAACTGATAATCGTAGCATACAAGTATAAATGTCTAACTCAATCCCTGATCTCGATACGTCGTGCAAAACCACGAGTGGCTTCTGTACTTCTAAGGATTCCGTCAGTGGCGTAGAATGTTAGAAACTTCGAATTTAAAATAATAAGATGCATTAAATTTCGAGTAACGTAAAATCAATTTATTTGAGATGCTAACTTTACAGTATATTATAATAGTAGAATTAAAAGTTAAAATACCAATGAAAAACAGTAGCATAGAAAGTATTCTATATGCAGAGAAGTTTAAGTTTCAAAAAAGAGATATTGTTAATTTTTTGCATGTTATGCTTGTATTGTACATATTCATTAATATATTTTTTTTTTTAATTTAATAAGAGGAAATACAGTAATACAATATTATAATACGTGTAAACTTAATTATTTATATCTTGATTATATAACTTCTTTCCGTTGTTACAAAATTTTGTACGAATTGGGTAATTTTTTAAATACTGAACAATTTATTTTCCTACCTTGACTACCCCACCCAGAATAATACACGTAATAAATGAAAGAAACTTAATGAAGAAATACTCTGGGCGTTTGAGAGTATAAGTCGCGAATAATTTGTGATACTTGGCAGCGGCATTATTGGACACTTGAAAACAGTCACGAACACCTCTAAGACGAGCCACTGCGCCGGCCTTATACACTAATTCCATTAACGGTTAAGAGATATCTGGTTAGTAAATGCACGAACCAGTCCGATTTCACAGCTGGTCTAGTGAACAGTGTCCATAGTTGTTTGCAATGAGAGTTTAGTCTAAGAAGAGTCTTTCACAAGTAATATAAACACCAGTTTTAGACAATATGGGCGATATTATTGGTTTGTAAAACGTTATAAATAAAAGCCGAAATTTATTGGGATAAGTTACTATCGGGATAAATTATTTTTATGTAAAATACTGTCAATAATCGATCTTAAAATTCATATGTATTCGTATTTCATAAACTTTGTGATTTTTTGGAAATCATTTCTCTATTACATATTAATTATTGTAGGCAAATTGCGAAATTACTAGTATTTGATTAAAAATATAAGATCCGTTTGTTCAAATTCATTGTTTATGTATAACGTTTTATACAAAAACAAGTCTGTAATGAATATCAAGTTTCTGTTTTCTCCCAATTCTAAAATATCATTAACTTTTGTAATTCGAGCACCTGAGGAATTAATTGTGGCGGCAAATTTTCGAATTGTAGTCAACCACAACTTTCTATGAAACTGGATCTGTAAACCACAAAGTCTGTATCTCAATCTAGTTCTGGTCAGCTTAGTACGAATGGATAAGAAAAGAACCGTATTGATCGAAGTATACATAAGTCTTCTCACAGTGTCCAGGCTTTATTTTTTATTAAGTCCAAGTTTACGATTTCTATTTAGCACTTATCTCAAATTTAATTTATTTTTAAAAATGTCATTGGGCAATGGTAAAAAAGTGTCGAACAAAATCAAAGTTCTTTACTATTTGTCAAGAAATCACAAAAAAGGTTGTATGATTGCAAAATATATAAACGAATTTGATAAAAATTCATTTTTGTTATACAATTGAAATTTACGTAATTGTTCGAAAGATATGACTCGACGAACACAGAAGTAAACGCTAAGATAATAAAAAGAAAAATAGCGTAATCATTTTTACAATGGAGAGTCCAAAAAACTTTCTTTTTACATTTTTATTCTTTAGGAAATACAATATACTAAGAAAAAGAAATTGTTTGTAACTGGCGAAAGTTAATTCAATTTCCATTTTCAATTACTTTTTGCAGAAATGACTGGCGGCGGGACTAACATGGCTTACCACGGTCTGAGTCAACACGTAAATTTCGACGTGATTCCAGATCCGGATGATCGTTTTAGTTTAGAAGAATTAATTGGCGAAGGGACTTACGGAGAAGTTTATTCAGCGCGCGATAAGCAAAGCGGAAATCGAGTTGCCATTAAAATTTTGGAAAACGTTGCCGACAACATCGAGGAAATCGAAGAGGAATTTCTCGTTCTCCGTGATCTCAGTTTACATCCCAATATTCCATTGTTTCATGGTTTGTTCTTGAAAAGAGCCAAACCCAATCAAGAGGAGGACCAATTGTGGTTTGTCATGGAGGTAAGAAAATGTTTCTCTCACTTTCATGCTGGACCAGTTGACTTTGTCAAACGAATAATTGTTGTGGTTTTCATTGGACGGTAATTGAAAATAAAATTTAATGGGTTTAGGCCGTGTTTAGTAGTCCATCAAATCAGTCTTATCAAAACGTACTGAACGAGTTTAGGAAGCATTTCAGTGTTTGCGTTTTACGCTTCTTGTTTATCATCAGCGTTATTCGGATGAATATATATTTTTTCCTTAAACAATCCAGTACTTTTCTTCGTGCTTTATTAAGTAATATAAAAGTAAAACAAAAATCTCACGTGTCTCAACTTATTTCATGGTATCCCGTGTATCGTTACAGTATGTACACTCTTTCGAATGTAATAAATAAACTTCACGGTTAATCAACATTTCTATAATTTAATTATAATTATAATTTGTAAATTTATAATTTTGCAATATAGTATTTCTATATGTATCAAACGTACATTTGCAATAGTTTTTGTTTACTGATACAATGTGTAATATATAAGCACATTTCGATTATAATTTTTAACTTAATTAATTGCAGCTTTGCACTGGCGGTTCCGTCACAGATTTAGTACAAGGATTAAAAAAGAAAGGCAAACGTTTAACCGATGATCAGATCGCATACATAATCAGGGAAACTTGTGAAGCTTTGATATACTTGCACAGAAACCATTGCATGCATCGTGACGTCAAGGGACACAATATTTTATTAACAGAAGATGCACACTTGAAACTAGTTGATTTCGGTGTCTCCTCACATCTGGCAGCCACATTGGCCAGACGAAACACTTCCGTCGGTACACCATATTGGATGGCACCTGAGGTAACTAATCGCTGTCGCCATCACTATCCCTACTTCTAACGATTCATTTTTTAAACTCATTCCTAATATTTACAACAATAAGAAAGTACCAAATGAACATTTCCTTTTTTCATTGAAATGCATAGACGAATCATTAAAATCATTTCGTCAATTCTCCTGAAGCATTTGGACTTTGTTAACACCTACTAATCACATGATTTCTTGACATCCAACAATTTAAACAATATTGCGCATAACGTTCGGTAGACCAAAAAGTGTTGTGTAATTAAATTTATTGATATCGCCAGGTAATAGCTTGCGAACAGCAATTAGATTCCTCATACGATTCTCGCTGTGATATTTGGTCCGTTGGAATCACCGCCATCGAATTGGCTGAAGGAGATCCACCACTATCGGAATTGCATCCGATGCGCGCTCTCTTTCAAATTCCCCGAAATCCACCGCCAGCCTTAAAAAATCCGGATATATACTCCCCGGAATTGTCGGACTTTATAGCGGAATGTTTGGTGAAGGACATGGAGCACAGACCATTTGCAAGCGAATTGCGCGAGCATCCGTTACTTACGAACGTTGAGCCAATAGTCGAAAAAATACGGGAGGAATTAAAAGAGGAAATTCGTAAGCAAAGATCAGATGGGAGGGTTCACAGACAACCGGAAGTTACTACCAAGCACGGAAAACTTAAAACTGATCGTAAGACTCGACCCGAGAGGATGTACATGGATGATCTCGCTGCGCTTGATTTATTGTCAGAGGAAGCCATTGTGGAGCAACTCCAGAACAGATACGAGCAAACGCAGATTTACACGTACATTGGTGATATACTTGTTGCAGTTAATCCATTTGCAAATCTGGGACTCTATACAGGAATCGTGAGTAATATTCTCTTATTTTATTCACACACTGGAATTGGGTGTTATTTATAACTTGGTTTCTATGTGGAATAAGATCTGAAAGTTCGTATAAAGTTTATAGCATGAGGGACAAAATGTATTCGGTAACGTATGAAGATTTGAGATGCAATGCTGCGTATTTTTTATTGAGATATCACGTGTAACATTATTCAGGCAGTTTGATATTGTTTATGCAATAGAGGAACTGTCAGACGTCGGTTTTAACTGTTGGGACTACATTTATGTTAAATGCCTCGCAGTCTGACGCCGCGTTTGGAAAACAAAGAGGGTCTACCAAACGAATGAATAGTACATAAGCATGTAAATGTATTTTCTTGGTAAAGACATTGACCGTATGAAGAATTTCTTTATTCTGAAACTGTATTATCTTACTAAACTATTTTGGTGGGTCATTATAATGGCATTGCAAAACGAATTGATGTTCTTTCAGAGTCGATAAAGTCAATATTCAATAATGATATTTTGTACTATGCAAATAGATGTTACAAGAATTAACGAAAGAACTCCTTGAAGATGAAGAAATTGAATGACGTAAAGGTTCATTCAACCGTAATAGTGTTTCTCTAGAAAAAGAAAAAGTACTGGATAATGCAGCAATGTCTCGAAAATAAGTAAATATATTAATATGGCTGATGTGATAAATTGCTTGCAACAAAAAATGATTGTACGACATAGGTTGTTCCGAGTTTCAATTAATTTTCATTAATAGTGTTTAAACATGATTATTGTTGTATACGAATTTGAAAAATGATATGCTCTCGATATTAAAAAAATTTTTTTTTTCAGGAACAAAGACGCTACAAAGGTCAAGCGAGATCGGATAATCCACCACACATATTTGCAGTAGCTGATGCAGCTTATCAGGCGTTACTTCATCAGAGGCAAAATCAAGCAATTGTGATAAGCGGCGAATCCGGCGCAGGGAAAACTGAAAGTGCGAATTTACTTTTGAAGCAGTTGGTATATTTAAGTAAAGCTCCGAACCGTAATCTTGAAGAAAGAATTCTTCAAATAAACCCAATAATGGAAGCTTTTGGTAATGCCACTACCGGAATCAATGCGAATTCCTCGAGATTTGGAAAGTACCTGGACCTAACTATGACCAAAGGTGGAAAGGTCACAGGTGCCAGAATTGCCGTTTACCTGCTCGAACAGTCACGCGTGGTTGCTCAAGCTGAGTAAGTACAAAAAAATATTTAAAAAATTTTGTTTCTCATCTTCCTTCGTTCGCTATACAAATAATGATTCGGGGATAACATAATTACTATTACACTACGTTTTTAAAATTAATTTTATTTGCAGGGGGGAGAGAAATTTTCATATTTTCTATTATATGTATGATGGACTCGAAGCGGACAACCGACTTCAAGAATTTCACTTGGACAGCACGTTGAGAAAACGTCATCGATTTTTGGCCGATCATAGCCACACTTCTCAGACACACATAGATAAATTTCAACAATTGAAAATTGGGTTTAAAGTTTTGGGATTCCAAGACGGAGAAGTTGATACAGTTTATAGTGTCTTAGCTGCCATACTTCATCTTGGCGATATCGAATTTGGCGAAGTGGTCACTGAAGATAATACAGATAACAAAAGCCGTGTGATCGACATGGCTCCACTTCACAGAGGTATGTCTTGCAACGTTTTTGACCCAACTGGAAGTTAATGAAACAAAAATCAAATTTCGATACTTATATCTTGAAAATTTTTAAAAATATTTCCTTTTAAATATATTTTAATCAAAATATGATCACTTTTCGCGTTTAATTTAAATATTTCTTTTATATTCTATTAAAACAAATTTATGGTACTTCTCTAGTATCCAAGTTATTAGGAATCGAAACCAACGATCTTCTCGAAGCGCTGACGTCGAATTCAGTGGTAACTAGAGGAGAAACTATAACAAGAAATAATACTGTGACCGAAGCCTGTGCAGCAAGAGATGCCATGGCTAAAGGACTTTATGGAAGATTATTCGATTGGATGGTCAATCAGATCAATTGTTTGCTAAGCTTTAATCGGTCACCGAACTACGAACCATTGGCCATTGGTCTTCTCGATATCTTTGGCTTTGAAAACTTTCCAAGAAACTCATTCGAGCAGTTGTGCATTAATATTGCTAATGAACAGATTCAGTATTACTTTAATCAGCACATTTTTACTTGGGAACAACAAGAATACATGGCAGAAGGCATTCCTGTAGATTTAGTCGAATTTTCGGACAACAGACCAGTCCTAGACATGTTATTAAGCAAACCAATGGGATTACTGGCTTTACTGGATGAAGAAAGTCGTTTTCCTAGAGCCACTGATAGATCTCTTATCGGTAATAACATTATTTTAATAATGCGTAATAATAATGATCTTCAGTACTGTATGTAAATGATAGATGATAATGCCTTTTTTTCTCGTTACAGAGAAATTTCATAGTAACATAAAGTCGAAATTTTATGTTCGTCCAAAATCTGATGCAATCTGTTTTGCAATCCATCACTTTGCTGGTCGTGTGGTGTATCAAGCAGATGGCTTTTTAGAAAAGAATAGAAACTTCCTGCCACCGGAAGTAATTCAATTGGCACGTCAATCGCAGTTTGACATGGTTCGATTCCTATTTCAGTGCCCAATTACGAAAACGGGTAATTTGTACTCAGCCGTCCATGACACGGGTTCCAGAAAAATATCACAATGTAATCAAAATACAAAGGTGAGCTGGAAAATCAAATTCTTAATGCTCTAAATGCTGTATACTCATAATGATTTATTTTTTAAAACATGTACAACTTTATAAATTACAATAGGACTTATAGATTTTGTTATTGAAATTCATATGGTTTTTTACATATTATGCAACCTTATTATTATTATTATATATATATAAGTTAAAAATACCATATCTTCATCAACTATCCTAAGTATATTTATTTCTTTATTAACAAATAAGAATTCTAATTTTATTGTCAATTTTCAAAATCTTCAGGAACGTTACTCAAGTCGTGGTTTGGCTTCTCAATCGAGAGCTCAGCAAACTGTAGCAACATATTTCCGTTATTCATTGATGGATCTTTTGCAAAAAATGGTATCAGGCTCACCGCAGTTTGTTAGATGCATCAAACCCAATGACTCACGCAGCCCAAGATTCTTTGACAAGGACAAAGTTATAAAACAATTAAGATACACTGGAGTATTAGAGACAATAAGGATCAGACAAAATGGATTTTCTCATCGAATACCATTCAATGAGTTTCTTAAAAGGTTTGTATATTTCGCTTATACAAATTATTATTAATTATATCAAAAAAGGATTCGAGTAACTGTAGTACTCATATTCATCCAGCATTCTTTATGATTGGATGAATCACATACGAATTTTGATCTACTTTACTCTCGATAATAAGAAGGCTTTATTACATTTTTTTACACCAATAATGCTTTCTTGTAGTGCAAATCTTATCAAGAATCCTTTTCAATTCATACACCGATTAAATTATATTGTCTTAAAGTATATTATAAATTTTATTTTTATGACTTTCGCGGTCATTGTTCATATGGATATAAGTAGTTTCCGGATTGCGGCCGTGTCTGGAAATTTTTAATAACTTTTAAGCGAATTGTTTCTGTATTGTAAATATCTATAATTTTAAATTTATTCGCGATCCTTAGGTATTGTTTCCTTGCTTTTGGCTACGACGAACGCGTGGTCGCGAGTCGCGACAATTGTCGTTTGTTGTTGGTTCGACTAAAAATGGACGGATGGGCCTTAGGAAAGACCAAAGTCTTCCTAAAGTATTACCACGTCGAGTTCTTATCCAAGATGTACGAAGAGCAGTTGAAAAAGATCATTATGGTACAAGCCTGTGTGAGACGATGGCTGGCTAGAATTAGATACAAGAAACAAAAATGGCAATTTGCCATGTCTGTGGTCACATTGCAACGTCATATTCGTGGATGGCTCTCTAGGAAACACCAGGAGGAGGAAGCTAAAAGGAAACGTATAGAAGAAGAAGAAAAAGCCCTTGAAGTGGCACGAGGTAAAATTGTACTATTTAAAAAATATAGAAACTTTCATTTATCAGAAACGTGGTTTGGTAGTAACATGTGTAAATGACACATGAATCGCAGATAAGACAAGTCATCTTATACGTTTTGTTTATTTCGAGTTGACTACTTTCAGAAATATAATTCGTGGAAAAATGTACAAATAAAAAAATTCTAGAGTAGTTTTATTAATCTTCTGGAAATATAATATTCACTATATTTTCGTATCGTTTGCTATTTTTTATTATTACTATATACTTGTCAGTTATGATCGGATTACAGAAAACTTTTTTTATTTTAGAAAATCTAAAACGCAATGAGATGAATTGGTTTAAAGCCAAAATTTCACGAAATGCATCTCACGACTCTGTTGAACCAAAGGAAAGCAGGGAACCAAAACACGGAAAAGAAAATCTTAACAAGAACGACGCGGCTGTAATTATTCAAAGTCGTAAGTGTTTTTGTCTAAACATCAAGTTTTCGTATTGCTGTATATATAATAATACTATTATGGTACTTGTTGCAGACTTTAGAGGGTACACTATTCGTAAACGTTTCGGATATGAGCTTGAGGAACGCTTTAAAAGAATCCTTAATAATTACGATAACAAACAAGATGGTCTGAAGGCGTTGCTTCGTGAAGGACTACGAAATGAGGATGCAGCCTTTATAGTTCAACGGTGGTACAAAAAAGAAGAGAAAGTCAAGAAAAGGCCTTTGCAAAAGGATCGTATACATCCGAAATTAAGACAAGCTGATCTTATTCAATTTTCACAGAACGTGAGTTGACATATTTTACTAAATTATAGCAAATTACAAAACCTATAAAAATTTAAGTAGTTTTACCCAATGTTATACAGGGTCTCCCTAAATGGCCTTACCCTAAATATAGCGATATGCCGGAGAAATCTCAGATCACAAAAATGACATCCATTTTATTTAAAAGCGTTTAGTTTTTCCATTACGAAACATCACTGTATACCGTTGATAAGGCAATTTAGGAACACCGTATATAATCGCACTATTGTCATAAGACATATTGTTTCTTCAAGCATTTCATGTTCGAACGTACGGCTATGTAAAAATGGTGAATTTCGTGAAAACATCGTTGAATATTTATAACATCGTTTATTAGGTTCATATGAAAAATCAAGAGGTTCACAAAAATCTTCGCCGTAATAAACCTGGTGTTCGATTGAACGACGTAGAAGAACCTCCACCGGATTATTCAAGACCCGAAGGGTTCAACATGGTTCAAACAATTCTTCAGTATCGGAATGGAAATCAACAGGAAGTTGATGAGACTGCCAAGTTCTACAGAGATTTGAAGGAGGAAATGAGCAGGTAAATATCAATGTACACTATTACCTTTCTCTTTGGATTATCTGTGAAAAAAGGGGGAAATTTGAAGACTCACTTTTCACATCCTTTTGACGCTCACATCGCAAGTGGTTCGGAATTCGAAGAAGACGAAGTTGGCTGGGACTTACCGTTGATACAGCTAGAAAATGACCTTCACCCATCTTCGAGGTACCGTCTTTCTCGTAAAGACGTAACGAACCCCGTAGAGCCCATATATGTTGATATACTCGCTTCCCATTGTGTATTATAATGAGCAGAATTCTCTTAAATGTTAAATATTGTACTTTTCAATAGTGGTACATTCTTGTATTATCATTCAAAGAACAAAGATAGATCACAATCCTAGAAAGGACCAAAATCATTTTCCAAATTTTATACATGGGAAAGTAAATTTGCAACTGACATTATATGCAGTAAAATATACCTATTATTAACAAATATATATTATCAGATCAGGAGATTGTAGGCTTTCGCGGCCAATATTATCATTAATACTCATAAATTCCGGATGAAAGCCATGAGTATTATTATCAGATCATATAGCAATAATATCATATAGCAACCATAATAAATAATCCTTATATGTATTCATTCAAAATATTTAGTATATTGTTGTATGCATCAAAGAACATGCAATATAGTCGCTTTTTATTTTTCATTAACGAAAATTCAAATACCATGTAGTAGTAAATACTGATCATTGAATAAAATATCCTGAGCGTTGAATTACGCTTTCAATGTAACTTTTAATCAGATACAGAATTATGAAAGTAACTGTTACTTTTATAACAAACAATTTATGTCAATATTACAGATCTCATTGAGTAAACTTACTGTATGAGTATAGCACTATATCAAGTATACTAATAGGGCTTAACACATTTTCATACCTCATAGTGGCTACTGTGATAGTATATTTCTAGAGGTTATTATAGTGTATGAAGACTATATCGTTTTCATTGAATTGATAATCTTAAAGTCAACTGATTATCCGAATAAAATGTAATTACCTTGTACGACTGCAGGAGCTGCACGAGTCAGGTTTTGGAAGTGAATGCAGAGAGGAGGGACCGACTTGCAGCCCAAGGAGACTTTGTGGTCGCTCCGGAGCAACAGCTTTCAAATATTTGGCACAAAGCTCTAAGAAATCCGACAGAATCTCAAGAAAACGAATCTACGAGCAAATCCATAAAGTGAGTCAGATTCTCTGTTATACGTTCCGACGACTTTTTTGGCATGACTAATATTTCGTTTCACTTATCAGAGGTATCATGGCAAACTTTCAGGTAAACTTCAGAATTCACAATATATGCCAATCAATGTCACTTTGTTAATTAAAACTTTGTTGCGAAGATTGAGAGTAGATTTGCTAAACAGTACTTTTGTCTCGTTTTCGTAGCGTTCATGCTTTGACATAGTGAGATATTTATTAAATACAGAATAGTGATTTGTTACAAAATTGGAAACATCATGATAACGATTGAAGTAAAAATCTTCAGTCCGTAGTTCGTGAAAGTATTGCATTACTATACTATAACCTTATCAGCATTTTAGTTAAATTATTCATCAGCTTGAATAACCATTTATTTTCTTACATAATACTTCTAAACTTTTCATAAATTTAAGTGTATTTAAAAAATTTACTCATATATAATATTTCAGACTTACTCATTATACCAATACGTAAGAAAACAGTGCCCCTAGCGAGATCTTTTAAGTCGAGTATTAGTCAAGTGCACGTGTACCCGATGGATTTTTAAAGTCGATTTTCTTAAAAATGAAGCTTCGCAAACAAAAAATTTATTCTACAATCTCGAATTAATTTTTCAAGAGTAATCACCTCCTTTTCGGTTTTACCGTAATTCCCGCCCTACCCTGTATAGCTCACAAACATCATGTAAATTGACATCATACAAAGGATATATTTTTAGATGATCATCTTGACAAAGATATCTCTGTTTATAATTATTTTCTAGTAATGAGTATACCACTTGATGCCCCTTAATGATAACGTACAGATGTTATAGAATCACATATAATATAGAACTATGCACTTCCGTGGAATTTTCACAGCATAATTTTATTCTTTCTTCATGTTTCAAGTAGTATATTTCTACCTCGTATGCTACGTTGGCTCTTTACTAATTATAATTAACCATAAGTAGGACAAGTGTATTCGACGATGCCCCTGAACTTATATACTCCAAACATAACTATGTCATGTGATTCTTGAACTATACTTTATTCAAAAAACATTATCACACATAGATGTTATATTCGAAACAACAGTGCAAAGAGAAGTATTAGAAGCTAATACCTGTTTCTACACTATCTTAATACCTGATACCACCACTTATTTCTTACGAATCATATAGAATATTTTCTGAATGTATTATTCTTTAGAAAAATAATTAGAGCACAGTCTCGCCAACTTTTTTTCAATTGAAATACACATTACTAAAATTCTATGCACGACATGTTGAACCAGCTATTATATTACATATAACGACAGTAAAAAAGAAACGTAATAAATACATTAACCATATACATATTTTTTTTATAGTACAAGGACTAATGACATGCTTAACCACAACATGCGCGGAGTCCTCATCAACTATGCAGCCAGTAAGCAACCTACATACGAGTCTTCGCGTATCAACAATCCAAATGGCATACGTGCACGAGGAGGTTCAAGATACAACGGTACGAATCTAGTAAACGGTATAAACGGTCAGGTGAACAATGTAACGAGGCAACATAACAATAAAAAAAGCGGTTACGAGCAGCAGAACGACAATGCAGAAACTGGTGTCGATGGCCGGGGAATCGTTAAATCCAATCATACCGAATGTACGCAGAATGAAAAAGTTCACCGTGCTCAGGACAGAAATCGTTACGAACATCATAATGGTATTAGGTATCGCGCCTTTGGGCAAAGTGGTTATTTCGGTAACCACAAGGAACCTACGTATAATTCGTCAGACTTGAGATATCTTCTGAGACCAACGATTACGCAGAATCGACGAGAAAGTGTTAAAGTCGAATACGACATAGAGGATATCAACGGACCGTACAACTTTAGACAGCTGCTGAGACCAGCTGAGTATTTACCAACCGAGTCTTTGAGAAAACGTAAGGGTGGTATAGCCTGTAACGGTATTCAGCTGCCGAAGGATAAGCTTTCGGAAAAGCACGTCAAACGGAGAGCGCCTTTAGCACCGAATCTGAATCAGGTTCTAGTTAAGAAGTAGCGTGCTGTATCAATTTAGTTAATCATCTTTAATTGGCTATACGTTAAATGATTGTCTCTTTGATTGATGCTATTATTTTTTCTTCTTTTTTTTCGATGAAAAGTTACAAGAAGAAGTTTGTAGATTAATATACGTATAGTGGTATTTTAAGAAAGTGTCGTTCGTGCGATATGTCTTTAATTAATCGTAGAGATTTTTGTGATTTTAAGATATTTAATGATTTTTGTAATTCGATGAATTACGTCGTACATTAGTTGAATTGGGTTCACTGATTTTTTATCATTACCAAACATGAATATCCGTGACAACGTTCAATCCTTATAATTATTGTAATTCGCGTATTTTGAAAATAGCGTGCATTTAGAACTAGTCATTTTCAGCTTTACTTAATTCTTAGGCAATTTTTTCTTAATAGATTTAATACGATTTAGAAGAACGAGGTGAAATGTACGTCATGTGTGGGAACGTACAAAGTTGAAATTCTATTGATCCTCGTTCCTGGTAGTTTTATCGTTAACTTTCCGCGCATTGGGATAATTATTAATGTCTAAGGATTTTTATTTTTAAGAACTATTTAAGGATAAGACGAACTCAAATTATTGTTCGAACGCGTTATTCTGTTATTATTTTTAAGCCGCCTGTAATTACAAGCTTTTTTCCCAGTTGTGCAAGATGATACCAAATATACATATAATATATATTTACTGTTTATATGCTGTAGTTTGATTTATTGAAATTATTTTCTTCCTTGCCGTGTATATCTTCATTAATCCATCCAAGCATGCCGAATAGTCGAATAGGTGATCAACTGTGATTTTCTCTGTGTTCGAGAAAAGTTTTTTTGAACATTGATTAAGAGGGTATACGATTAAGCCTAAGCAATGTATGAATCTAATAGCACCTTTTAAAAATAAAATTAATGAATTAGTGCTACTTACGTGAAATTATTTTTTTTTTATAAAATATTGCACCTGTTCTTCGTGTTATCTTGTATTCTACGTTAGACTGATTTTGTGTTTGACTGATTGATAAATTGTTTAGCCTATATGTAAAAGATGTTTTGCCTATGAAAGTTATCCTAGAATACGAATAATTGATTTCTGTAGCAAATATAAGAACAATATTCTGATCTGATTGATTCACACTATACTGATTAAATCATATATAATTCAATCACGTAAAAAAAAATATAAGATATAATAGATTAGAAACTAAGAATGATTAGATTGCAATTCAATGACTCGACGAAGTTGCCGAAAGTCAGAGCAAAAATACATTGTTTTCTTTCCTTTCCTCTATTATTTTCTTATTTCTAAATAACAATTTAAGTTAGTAAAATATTTCCATCATCAAACCCAACGAATTTCTCATTGTTAACGAAAGCATAGAGCGAGGACAGTGCGAATGGAGTGTGAAAACTTCCACCGTTGACGTTTCGACTCTAGTAAAGATAATGTATCGGTTCCTCGAATTGGAAAAAACGTATACTTAATCGATAATTGCTCTCACAGATCATTTAACTCTCACTCCATACGGTCGTCAAAGTTGATTTATTGAAGTGTATTTCCTGACACGTGGTAGTTAACCAGGAAAGCAGCTGTGGTCCACATAACCACAATACTCCGCCTTCGTTTGTGACTAATAAGCGCCATTGATCGTGACATGATAATCATTCAGACAAAGTGGTTCTAATGGATCGTTAAAGACGTACAAGTGTATATGAATAAATCTTCATCTCACCGAAAGGCGCGGTTGCACCCGACATGATCGTTATTCGGCCCTGCTTAAAACGTAAAGATTCTAGAGGATAATTATATCGCGTTCGAACTCTCGAAATGGACACGTTCAAAAGGAATATTACGTGATTGCGTAACAGCAAGACTGAAATAAAATCAGAAACATGAACAGATCTCAATATGCCAGATCATGATGAAAATCTAAAACGTTCAAATACCTTCTCCTGGTTACTACCGAATTATTCCGTGGCGCTAGCGTCACTCTGACCTCCAAATCGTTCGGAAGTTTCGTTTCGTAGCCAGAAGGTGTCAGCAGTCGCAATCGTGCTGGTCACCGAGACGCCTAGACGCCGGGAGATGTTTCACAGCGTCGCCGCGTCGGCAACGAGGCGTTCCTATCGCTCGCAGTACGAAATTGACACAGTAGAGGGATCTTGGAGCTCTATTGGAAAGGGAGTGAGTAGTGGAAAGAGGGGGGCAACGAACCCTCTCGCGCGGCTCGACTCTACGGAGCGCGGAGTTGTGTTCGAATCATGGCGACACCCGACCCCGTAGACCCAGCCACCCTAGAGATTAAGACCCGTAGCATAGAACAGACACTACTCCCACTAGTAAAGCAGGTAAGACCGTTCGACACGAAGTACATCCTTATTCTCAACTCCCTGTCCCAGGTTATTCTAATGCGGCTTTGTCAAAAACGTACGTATCCCCTGCACCCGTAGCACTACACTCCGTTCCAAAACCAGTTGCCGAGAAACAGTCAGAGAGAAAGAGCTAAATCGAGAGAGTGAGAAAGTGCGGGACTGAGGGAGAAAAGATTTGGAGTAAAGTGAGCGAATGAGTGCGACAGTGAAAGATCAGTTGCGAGTGTAAGACAGGGAAACGAAGAGAGTGTCTGACTGTTGAGCATGTGGAAAAGCAGAGAGCACACACGACCTATTACCAATCCCAACGTCGGCACCTCAAAATAGCACGTTTTATAGTTTGGCTTATCAGTCCTCTCGCACAACGTTGAAAAATCCAACTGGCCGAAAGATCTGGTTTACCGTGGAAGAGTAATTTTGACAGATCGTGCCGGCATGTGCTTTTATCATCGAAATACGTGGCTACGTGCTTCGCGTACAGTCTTTTTATTCCTTTTAAGAAATCCTTCCGTCCCGTCAAGATAGTTTACGAACCGTCCAGTCGTATTTTATCGTATTCTTCTTTTCCAACTTTTCTTTTTATCTCCCGTTGTGAATCGCTTCTGTTGTGAACTAAAGGTGCCACATTATTTCTGGGTCTGTACTTACATGTTTGTCACGTGTGACATAGCACACGATCTGAAGCGTGTAAGTAACATATTATTTTCTTCAAATTCACAAAGCGTGTAACTTGTCCCTTTTTTACATTATCGTAAAAATTCCTATCAGCTTTTTATCGAAATATATTTTGTACTTTCGAGGATTACGTTTTTCAATGTCCATCCCGTGTTAATTTTTTAAGGTTTTGCTGATTATGCGTTATGTACATGTTAATTACTCGCGGTGAAGTTTAATGCTTACACTCGGATACGCAATTGCGTATTAATGCTCCTTACGAGACAGTTTTCTCGTCCTAAACTTTTTCTTGCTTCTCTTTTTCTTTTTTTTTTTCCACAACGTCGCCCGTTATCGCATCTCGACGCGCATCTTACCTTTACCGAGGGAAGCTTCACAAATTACCTGAGTGCGGGTCGAATAGGATAAAAAGTGTCACGGAAATCCCAGAAGATTACGGAGGATCGTGATAACACGTAGACGCTTGTTTTATTCGTATTTTCCGCACTTTCGCACTAATATCGATCACTGCACAGTAATTAGTATTTAATCAATCTAAAGAATACGACTTCTCGATATTTTGCATGAGCAACTTTTCTATCTACTAAGTATATTATGCAACAATTTACTTGACATTTAAGTGTACCACTAATACAAAATATTTTACCCGTCTAGTAAGGCTGTACAAATATTGTAAAACCAAAAAATAACAAATTGAAACTCGATTTTAGCAGTGCGCGAAGCAATTTGGTCATTTAAATGCATGCATAAAATCGAAGAAAATCCGATAACGTAGTAAAGCTTAGTGAATACAGAAATCGATAATCGATCAAATTAGAGTTCAACGAACTTTACAGAAAAATCAAACGGAAAATATCAAAGACTATAGGCAGGTATTATTACAATTATTTTTCAGAATAAATTGAGTATTTCTCTTGCGTACGAATACGCCTTACCAAGTGTGTACCTAATAAAAAAAAGGAAATATGAATAGGGTGTTTCATCCCCAACGACGAGATTTAAATAACGTTCCACCATCTCCCGACTATATTTGCCTTAAGAATTTTCCGCTTCCGCATTACATTCTTGGTAATAAAAAATGGAAGTAGTCAGAAATAAAGTAAAATCGAATTATTAAGTTATCATAGTAGGTTCTCATACAGGTTCAATACAGTATAGTGTCTAGAGTACACAGAAATGGGGGTAAGTAAGTAGGAGCGAATGGCGTTGAATACAGTGACCTTCCTGTCACGTTTATCGATGTATTTTCGTCTGTGGGTTAACCCTCTTTAGTTAGAAGGGTATATAGCAGGGGTTGGGTTCGTGCATGGCACGGAAGCGATCGTTACGAACTGCAGCCACTTGTTAGAGCTCCGTCTAGTCGTTTTGTACAGCTCTTCTTTTACAGACCATCCATGATCGAAGTTGATAATAAAAATAATATTCTTTTTATTATTTTGATAAGGAATATTCGAAATATTAATTTTTGTCAGTTCCACTCTGTTGTCTTATTCGCTTGGCAAATATATATATTCTTGGTCTCTGCCATATCGTAACAGCTCTTCAATAAATATTTATATGCATTTCCAATCGAATTCAATTTCTGAATGGGAGGATGCCGTATATTCATATAGTGGTTATATGAACAGAATGTGGAAGATCCATTACTGCAGGAGGCATTCCGTAACCTGTTCAGTTCCATCTGAGGTAGCCTGGGTAAGCCGAGACGTATTTCAAATCCAATTCGAAAATATTTAATTCATTTAAACCTCTGAATCTTCTATTTCTTTGTTGTTCAGATTTGCCGACATAAATTCAGTTTACCTCCAAATCATTTTTACTTTTTACCATTTAGATTTGTATCTAATCGAATGAACTGGAAATTAGATTTTTGAGGCTTAAATGAGTCCTAATTTCGGCTTTTATTGGAATCTCAAAGCTTAGAAACAGGACATAAGCGCAGTCCCGAGATTCAAATAAGTTCTATGTCACTTGGTCTTTCCTTATAGAAAAATTTGATATAAGTCTGGAAAACATCAATGCATTTTTGAGGTTTAAACGAGATTAATATTTCCAACTCTGAGAAAAGTAATAGGTCGGAGCATTATTTTACTGGTTACTACACTTTGGATAATTTATATATCGACTTAGGAGGGTCATATTTATGTTTCTGGAAGAATGGCTTTTCGATCTCATATACAGGATTATCCATGGCTAATGCACCAGCTGAAGTTAGATGCGATTGAACAATTCTGTTAATCGAGACAGACATCTTGTTAAACAAATGCAAGAACGTGAGAGTCATAATCTTAGCAATTTTATGCATAGAGTTAATACAGATAGAGCAGACAAGCCATAGGCTGCTCTGCAAGTGGAAGTGTCCGTTCGCTCATAATGAGAAAGAAAGAGATAGCTGAACCCCTTTAGCTATCCGTCTTTACACCCTGATTTGCATTTATCTCTCTCTTCGCCGCTGCCGCGTTGAGAGCTGGCTTGTCTGCTCTATCTGTATTAACTCTATGATTTTATGACGTTAACTCTCATTTCTTGAATGATGCCACCCTGCTCTGATTCATGAAATCATCCATTCACGGCCAATTTCAGCTAGTGCGTTTACCGTGAATAACCCTGTATACATGTATATTGTAATCAAAAATAATACTTTCAACAAAAGTTACGTGTCAGAAAAATGTTTGGTTCATATAGTATGATCTCACATAGGATTCAGAGATGCTATATAAAATTATGGAGTGTCAAAGTATATTTATTCGATGAGTTTTCTGATTTGCTAATACTCTTTACCAATTTAAATTGTTTGGTTCAGTGATAATTAAAGTCGGTTCATGAGTTAAATAGGCATTGAATAGAATCTCTTCTTGTAATTTTTCGTATGATAGAATAAGCTAGACTTTTAATTTTAATTAGTTTAATTTTAATTATTTATAAAAGAAAACTAAACTTTTGTATTATTGCTTCAAAATAACAAAACATAAGAATTAGAACTACTTAATTTCCAAAAACACTTTCCAAAAAACGCTTCGACAGGTGAATTTATTTATATTACATTTAAATATTTAAATTAAAAAAGTTTAATTAAAAAAATACTGTTCATCCCCTTGTTTTGAAAATAATACTTAGTTATTAATGGAAAAGACTGTAATCTAATCTACTATATTTTTTAATTAGGATGATGTAATAACCGCATCACTTGACGCCCATACATTTCGAATCATTAGAAAATACTTTTTAACCTTATTAAGGTAGCTACTGCGTTGCACACTAGTTAAATGAGGTTTAAATTTTTACAATGAGTTTAAAAAGTTAACTGTATTAATTGATAGTAATGGAGGGCGATTTGTATAATATCATAACACGTGTCCTACATGCAAACTTTCATAGAAGTACATTTTCGTCGAATTTTTTCAAAGAATAAATCATAATTTTGTAACCATTTTAATTCGCTACAGCTTATTCTGTTTTTTGAAAGTTGATCGTTCAAAAAATACAAACTATTGTTTATAAACAAACTGCTGTATTTTTTAGACTGTCAATAGTACAAACATTTTACATGGTGAATTCGTGAAGCAGCTTTCGATAAACCGAATGAACTATGGCGTATCAAAATCGGTACAAAATTACCTTAACAGCCCCATTTTATAGAACTATAAATATCACCTCGTAGTGTAAAATGTTTTTATAAGCTGAATTATACATTTACAACACAGAGTATTGAACAGTTCATTATTTACTTCGGTAAGGAAATTATCGGTGGCCCAGATTTAGTTAAATGCTATGCAGTGGTAGCATAAAGCAAACAACTGTATTTAAAAAGTCCACCCACTAGGAAACTTACGCTATTCGTTCTATATGTAAATATCGCAAAGGTTCAATTGCATACTTATTATGTATTTTCAACTTAGCAATAAGGATAAATGACACTAAACAACAATATATTTAAAATATATTATACTTCCAATATATTTATAGCAATCTGTACTTTATGAAAAAATGCTGAAAAATATTTGTTCACGTTGCAAGAGAACGGGTACGCCTACATGTATACTTTGACGTGATTTTTCGAATCACAGTCCCAAGGCGGCTCCGGTTACCGATACAGATAACGTTCTCGATTTCTGGTTCCCTTCGGGTCGCCACCCTGCTCAGGAGTTACGCTCTCGGGTTGATTCGTACAGTTATGTCAAGGCTCTCGTAAGATTTCGTTATTGTTTAGTTGAGGTCGAGGTGCTCGAATCTGCCGTGGGGAGATAGTCTCGACGTACCGAGTTGCCCGGCAGAGGAGAGTACCTGATGGAGACGTCTCCACGGACCGGCAGAAGCCCGGGTGAGATACCGGCGCCCCGCTGGAGATGGGCAAAGGGCTGTAGAGCGGGCGGAGGTAGTTTTGATACGGTTAAGGGCAGGAGAGGAACCTCCTGCCCGAGTTAAGGATGTGGTGCCCAGCTGTCGCCCGATGCCCTGGGGAAGCGGCCGTGGAGGATCTCCAGGAG